>NW_022602684.1:0-52127 GCF_008692095.1 Etheostoma spectabile | reverse complement strand
TATAGGTACAGCACAGGCCGGGCGCCCCTGGTGGTTTGCGCCCTTAGCATTTGCCTATACTGCCTAAGCCACAGGCCGGCCCTGCTGTGCGAGTACAGGTTAAAAAATGGGAGGCACATATACAAACTGTTGTAATTCCTTCACCGTTCACTTGATTTGGATGTAAATCCCCTCAATTAAAGCTAAAATTCTGCAGTTAAAACACATCTTGTTTGTTTAATTTCAAATCCATTGTGGTGGTGTACAGAGCCAAAAGAGAGAATTGTGTCAATGTCCGATATTTATGGACCCGACTGTACATTATTCCTAATATTTAAATACAGCAAATATGTTTTTGTTTGAGTCCAAAAAGATTTTACTACTTTTTTCACTCTAAACATAGGCACCTACAGATTTGATTTGTACAGGCAAAAATCTTAATTTACCCTAGCCCCAACATATGTAATTATTTGATACAAACTATTTTATGGTTAACTTTTGTTAGTTGGTCAATTGTACTTAAAAGTCTGAAAGACAGAAATAAGATATGTTTAGACTAATTCCAACAGCAGGTGTACCAACATGAGGATGCACTTTTTTAAAGAAAATTTAATTATAGTGCATTTCCAATGTCTTTAATCATATTTAATGAAATGGTCATGTTTGTTAATGCATTTCAACATCAATCATGCAAGTCTTGTTCTATAGATTAGTATTACCTTTCTTTGGTTCAACATGTGTTGTTATATTCTCAAACACCCACACAAACTTGCCATTAAGCAATTAGGGCTTTGCAAACAGACAATGGTTAAACAGAAAAATGACCAATAGGAAACAGTACATCATTTCAAAATCGTTACTCTGTTTAACTAATAACAAACTGCTGAGTTGCAACTTGGATGAACATTTGTTTTACTTTAATTATTTCAAACCAGTTTAGGCTTACAGCTGCATTTTGTAAGAACCAGCGCCAACAACCAATTTAATGAAGTCACATGTTATTACATTTTAACACACAGCTTTAGCGTCAAATTATCTCTTTCACAATGCTCTAGAAAAAATGTTTCTGTCACTGTACGAAAAGTTGAGTTTGTTCTGAACATATGAAATGGGGGTCAGTTTATGCAAAAACCTTAAATGGTGCATTTAAGAAGATACAGTATGTGAAAATGCCCTTAGAGCTCAGGGGGTCAAACAGAAGTATAAACACAGGGTTATATGCTTGACTGTCTGTGATACTATTTATAGCCAGGCCAGCTGTTTTTTTCCTGTTTCCAGTCTTTATGCTAAGCTATGCTAACCATCTGCTGGCGATGAAGAGAAACTAAATTCACAAAATCTACAAACCATTTTGCAGCTTATTTCAGTTTACCACAACAACTTTGAACACATTACAGTGTTTAACATGTACCAAATGATGGCAGAATATTCAAGTAGCTTGTGTTTAAATATGTGCATTAATGTGCATGTGTGAGCCACTATCTCAATGACATTTATTATGTCGAGTACCACTTGTACAGGTCATGATCTACATTGTAATAGACGTCTCTTGACATGTGGTGGCAGGCGAGACAGATGGGCTGAATGAATTCATTGTAGATTGACAGGAGGTGAGGAGTGGCCTCGTAGAACTTCCTCCACTCAAAGTAACGCATGTACGCTGCGTCCGTCATACCCAGCAGAAAGTTAGCCAGAGACTTTGCGTCGGGGAAGTCATTTATGTGAATGAAGGCATCGGCTGGAAGGAACTCCTCGTAGTTTTCTCTTGGCGGACCCATCACTACAGGCACTGTCCCCGCCACAAGGGGCCCGTTGACCTTCTCTGTGATGTAGTCTCTGTGGAGCGAGTTCTCAAATGAGAGGTAAAACTTACAGCTGCCAATGGTTGAGTAATACTCCTCATAACTCAAACGTTTCCCTGTATAAGCTGTACCAAACAGGTTGATCTTGATGTGTTTGGACAGTTCCTTGTAATAGTTTTCTCTCACAGCTGTTCCCGTGGCAGGGTTGTTGTTACTGACAATCCAGCACACTAGTTTGTCTTTCTTGGGCAGAACAAAGTCCTCTTTCATTTCTGTCTTCCTGATTGTAAGCTCGTTCCTTGCTGTAATGTCAGCATCTCTTCTGTAGCTCAATGTTAAGTTGAACAGGTTTTCCAGACCTGGTGTCCTACCCGTGTTTGTTGGGGATTCTACATGGTACCAAATCCACTTCTGAAAAGCTGGACGTGGCTCCTGCGGCATGTTTTTTAGATCACCGGCAATGTTTTTATGGAAGAAAATGACTCCCTTTGCTTTGTTGTACAGGTTTCTGTCATCCGTCAGAACACAGCTATCAATCTTGAAGTGGGTAAAGCAAGCTTTGAAATCAAACTTCACTCCAAGAGGCCAGGACCACAGCAGGACTATGGGCTTTTCATCTGGAATCACTTCTTCATGATATTTCACATCGGCTAATGTAGATGGGCAAACAGGAGACGCAGGCTCAAAATACAGGAGGAATGCAACAACGGAGCAGACCAGGCCGAGAGCAGCTGTAGTTGCCAGGCACATGGTCTTCTTGGAAGCAGGCGCCATCATCTGTGGAACAGCAAGAGAAAATGATGTGATCACTTTGAAAACTAAATAAGGATTTGCAGCAAATAAAAGTTAAACCATCAAAACAACTGTAATGGAAAATTTTTCTTTGATAATAAGTCAAAAATCAAATCACCTCTTCAAATCCTGTCAAGTTTTGTACCACTCCTGGCATTATTAGTATGGTAATTTACGAGATAGACCTCTGGTTCCATTAGCGCCTGCAAAAGCCATTCAGCTAAAAGCTCTAACTCAACCAATGTTAGATCAAGGGGAAAAAGCTTCTGGGACCCTAGGGGGGAATTACTCCAAACCATGGCACTGCGGACAGTCGCCTCAGTGTGCTGGTGCGCATTGATTTTTGTGTTTTAACTCTGTTTTTTTGCAATGGTCCCAGGGGCTCTTTCACTCGAGACGAGCTCGTGAACATCAGGGGAACACCACCAGGGGACTTATTTCCTACTTTTGTTTTCCCTACACTGGAAAGTTTGGACATTCTGGTCAAAGGTGCGCTCACCTTTGTTCACGCAATGAAACAGGGAAACGGGCCGGTGTGCTTGTGCGTCTTTGCCAGCAAGGATTACATACACCGTTACCCTTCTCTCTAACGTGCGTTCACTGCCCAACAAACTGGAGGAATTATTTTTGAAAGAACTATATAAAAAAAATGCATTTTTTGTGCAACTTCACTGTTCCCGCAAATTCATTGCAACAACATTCAAAAGACATTGCCACTTTATTCAAAAGAAATCAGACATGTGAGGCACCAACTATTTAAAAAAAAAGGCTGTGAAATCCTGGAGGGACTAGCAAGGCGGTGGAAGAGGCTAAATGACAATATGATATTCTGAGAAGCTCCAACACCAGTTCTCAGCCAACGACTCTGCTTCTGTCTGGAAAGGGCTCAGGCAGACACATCAACCCAATAATGAGCCATCGTTATATAAAATTATACATAATATTTGAGTTAAAAAAGCAGAAATTATGAATTATTTTGACTAATAGTTAAGATCAGAGGAACGTACAGATGAGTTTAGTCAGGAATGAAAGTGATCAATTGTATTTGTAAAGAGTGTTGTATGAGTCGTCATTCCGTCAGTGTGTTCCCAGACTCTTTGTTTGCCAACTCCGGGAGGTTTCTGCCAGACCTGAACGAGTTCTACCGCCAAATTGAAAGACAAAGAGACAGTCCTATAACCTGAAACTGCAGTGCATCACCTCCACCTCCCCCACCATTGTTCTTTTTACTCCACTACATTCATCTGACAGCTTTAGTTACTAGTTACTTTACAAGTTCATATTTGTGTACACTAAAAAGGTTTATAAGTAATCTTCTTTATTATGAATTAAATTAGCCAACAATATAACTGCCTACAAGTCTATCTGTAATGATTAGACCATTAAAGACTAAGTTGGTTGACAGAACAGTTTGGATCGTTTCCAGTTTCTAAAATGTGAGGATTTTTCTGCCTTGAGTACTTTTACTTTTAATACTTTAAGTACATTTTCCTGACTATACTTAAAAGTTTATAGTTAAGCAACATTTTCAATGCAGGACTTCTACTTGTAACAGAGTGTTTTTTTACACTGTGGTTAGTGGGCCTACTTTTACTTAAGTAAAGGATCTGAATACTTCTTCCACCACTGGGTAAATGTAAGCCTATAGTACACAGTACGTCAGCAGTATACACTTCCTGGTCTGAACACATAGACATCCGACATAAATTCATATTCAAACAAGATTATTATCACTGAATAAATGTTTCCTCACCTTTCCACAGAGTATAGGGGCAAGATGTCTCTTTTTGGCAAATCCGTAGACCAACCATGGCCCAAACAAGAGAAACCAACAAGGTGGACACAACACCTGCCTCAGCCAGGTTCAGTGGTGGGCGGGGCCAGCCACGCTTTGCATCCTGTCTACCCATTCAAAAGTTAAGAAAATGTGTTCAGCCAATTGACAAAAATGGTACAGAAACTGCTAGTACCTTTTCTGACTTTTGATTGGGTGGGCAGCCTAAAGCCCGCCTCCAAAGTCAGCCACAGCCAAACCCCCAACCCCTAACCTGCTCTTCTTGTTTGTTCAGGCACAAACAAGAAGAGCTTTGAAACCCCCCTAGCCCCCCCTCTGTAAGGAATGCCGTTGCCACAACAGACAAAATCAAGTCAATCAAGTTCAAAAGCTACAGGGTCGTGCATGACAGAATGTAAAAAAAATAAAAACCAGTCTCACAACAGTTCGTGAAATTTCATGTAATTTAATATATTGATTCAGACGCATTGATCTCGTTTTCATTTGTGATGGTCAGCACGTTTTTTAAACTAAGGGGTTTCAATGGGAAGCATCTTTTGAGATCCCAGCACCATTCTCTCTGCAAGTTGGGCTGCAGCAGAGAAGCTGTATACAGCTTTGCAATTAGTGTTTTTTTAGCCCTATAACCAATGATTTAATCAGCATTTATTCACCAGATCTTATCATGGTTTGTGTTTATTTTTATTAATGTTATTATTTCGCTCTTATTGCCAGAAAAGCTGGATTACTTTGTCTATTGATCATTTTAAAACTATAACGCTGAATCTACATTTATTTAGATGTTTTCATGGTATTCATTTCTTAATACCGGTGAAATATTAAAGTATGCTGTGAGACAGAACACTACGATATACCACAATGCACTGCAGGCATTCATTTCAGCGGGCCTTTAATGACAGAACTGATTCACTGTCAGTAGTTCAATCTGAAGTTTTGTCACCAGCAACAACGTGTTGCTCAGTTTTATTCCAGTAAGTTATGCACCGCAATAATGTTTTTTTTTCTTTTTAAATCAGCAGAATATACCAAAAGTGACGTAGTATATAGGAGGAAAGATCACTGCACGTTGTACATGAGAATTTATACAATTAAAATACAAATAAAAAATAGTTTTTTTATGTTAAGCACTTCAAAATGCCGCAAAAATACTATGTAAAACCTACAGTTCAGTGTTGAGAAATACATACTTGTACAGTTGTGAAAAACCAAAAATAAACTAGTTACAAAGAGAAGGCATTTTTTGTTGTATTTTATTTGTTATTTGAAAAAAAATGTGCGGATGATGAATGTTAATTGCAAGGAAAACCATGAGCATACTTTATTTAGGTGTGGGACTTTGTTTGATTTAACATCACAATTTATGGTATGCCTAAGATTGGTTATTATATCAAAATGGGAATAATTTTAGGAAGGGATATGAGCTGTAAATGCGCCCAGCACGGCCCATATCTTCATGTTTTCTCCCACAGCTTACTGTAATATTTTACATATTAATAATATTATTAAAATAAAGAAGTGAATACCATATGAGTTAAATAAATGTAGATGTAGCATTATAGTTTTAAAATAAGCAATAAAAGAAGCAATCCAGCTTCCCTGGCAATAACACAGAAATAATAAAACCAAATACGTATAAACCAGTTATACTTTTGCAATCTCAGCGTGGTTCATACGTATTTTGTTTGTTTGTGTATTATTTATTTTATAAGTGGTTTGCTGAAAGGAGACTGGGAAGTGACGTGAGCGGACTCTTGAGTTTGACAGGGAAAGCGGTCGGTGTTTAGTGGGTTCTGTTTCGTAGGCTTGCCAGATGAAGTCAACTGCGGGATAAAGTGTTGTTTTTCTCGATGGATTATTACCGGTTGGGATTTTTCTCTGGACTACTGCATCATCCTTTTGGCTGGACGGACCGTGGCCAGGTGGCGTAGGTTACCTGTGGGACTATTATTAACCGTGGCGTCTCGCCACGCTTCACCTGGCATCTTTGTGTTTTTGTTTAGGGAGGACTTTTAGTTTTTATCCGGACTATTTAAGTTAAATTAATGAACATTTGATCGGCTGGGACATTGGAGTTTAGGGGGTTTAAATGTGTGTGGGAGTCTATGATCATGTTAAAAATGTTTGTGTGAAGGGGTAGTGTGGCCGATTCTCCCACAACGCATGTTTGGAATATGGTGTGTCAGGTTGAGGTAAAACTTTGAGTTGTTTCGGATAAACAGCCATGCAGTGTTCCATCAGTGTCCATCAATGTCATGAATCCATCTTTACAGTCCACTGACTGAATAATCAGGTAACCCTTGTACCTCTGAATTCACTAATTCTGATGTCCACACAACAGGTTCTGATGCTGACAAAGGTGTGTCATACATTAGGGCTGATAGCAAAGCTAGTAATCGAGATCATACAGAAATTAGTCATCCCTAAAATTGACAGTCGTCTTTTTGTCCTAGGTTTAGGTGCTTGTAAAATAGCTGTCTTTCAGTTTCCATCTGGATGTATGCCTTCTTGGGACAGATTATAACCTAAGTATGCTACAGTATTCTGCCAAAAATGTCAACAAGTAAGTCAACAAGTATGTCTTACAGTCCTGTTTGGAAGATGCCATCTACAAACAATAACAATTGACGTCCTGCTTGTGGATTGAATTTAGCAAGATTAGCCGATATTATTGGTGTGAAAATGGTTGCAGACTCACAATACCACTAACCGTACGTTCACACCGCCACCGACTTGAGCGTCTAAAGTTACCGGAAGTCATTCATTTTCAATGGAAGCCGGCTTCTCTCAGCTGCAAGGAGCGGCAAATCTGTCGGCGTCGCGTTTTGGGCGTTTTGAGCGTGTTGAGCGTCAATCAGAAAGTTGAAATTTTTCAACTTTATGGTAATGAGCTATGACGCGGTTCAGCAGCAAGCAGCGGCTAACGCCAGCCGCCAATCTGAATATAGACGTCCTTCACGCTGGCTGATCCTGGAGAAACATACGATGTAATCTTTCGTTCCTACCAAAACATTAATTCTGAGGACAAGCTCATAATCGCCGTTGCTGGGTTACCTTTTGTTTATAATATAACGTTGTTTGTACATAGGAACAAGTTAACGTTAGCTGCCAGTCACATCCGCTCACAGTGAAGTCCGGCACGGGTCACTAGATTAGTCCGGCGGCTGCTCGCTCTGCCTGTACGCCGCCATGGCTCAGCGGCTAACGAGCGAGCTAACTGCTAACAGACTCCGTTGCGACCAATTAATACAACTTCTGTCATTATATATGTCATTTATAAAGGTTTCTAGTGTCAGTTTATTGGCCTTGGCTTCGTGCGCTTCTCCCGGTCGAACAGAAAACGCCGCCACGTCAGAGCGGCCAAAGCGTCACAAAGCTTCCCCGTACTTTTTGACAAGCGTCCTTGGTGGGGCGGCCAGAGTTTTTTTGCAGCTCAAGTCGGTGGCGGTGTGTACGTACGGTAAGGGATTCTGCTACAAGTGTATCTTTTCATTTATCTTTTCATAAACTCAGAACAAGATCTACTTCATCCCATGCAATTTGGGTTTAGGAAAAACCATTCAACTGAAATGTAAACCTGCTATCTCATCTAAATAATCCAAACAAATGGGTGGAGTCCTACATCACCAAGACAAAACAATGCACCAGAGTTGGGGAAAGTACTTAATCATCGATTGGCTGCTATGTTTCCACTCTTCATTCTAACCCCAACCGGCCCGCCAGACACCGCCTACCAAGAGCCTGGGTCTGTCCGAGGTTTCTGCCTAAAAGGAAGTTTTTCCTCGCCACTATCGCACTGTTGCTTGCTCTGGAGGAAACTACTAGAACTAGTCCTTGTAAATCTGGAGTGTGGTCTAGACCTACTCCATCTGTAAAGTGTCTTGAGATAACTCTTGTCATGAATTGATACTATAAATAAAATTGAATTGAATTGAATGTTGGTGTCCCACAGGGCTCAATTTTAAGACCTCTGTTATGTAGTCTACATGTTAATGATCTGCCATTTGTAAGTCCAGAAGGCACATGGAAAAGATAATATGAGGTAACATTTCTGACCGGCTCTCAGTGTCCTGCCTGACACTAAACATTGGTAAAACTGCCTGTTTGTCTTTTTATATTAATAATAAAAATGAAAGTCATTGATAAGGGGGAAAGGATCCTGACGGTGTCCCATTTTAAAGGTTTGGAAATAACCGTTGACTCACAGCTGTTCTTGCAACACATTTTGTCAAACTTTCATGTTTACGTTAAGGAACTTTAGATGTATTAGAAACCAGCTCCCCTTACATGCAGCAAAACTTTAAATTTACTCAATGATTCCTACTGTATCACAAGCTGGTTGTCCAATAAATTAGTTCAATCATTGCATTCATACAATGAGAGAACTCGGACAGCACAGAGGTGACTATGCAGTACAGCACAGGTGTACACTAAGTTTGGCAGATCAGTCTTCTCTGTTAGAGCCAGGACACACTGAGGTGTGTCCTGGCACAATAGACCTACGACATGACAGATTAATACGAACACAGAACGCTGATAATTAACAAAACATATGTTTCTACCTAACCAGTCCTACTGGATCATCTGATCAACAAGTTGGCAACAAGTGACCGGAGTTCGGAATAAAAAAATAAACATAAAACACTTCTGAACTTTTGAGTGGGAGACAATTACACTGACAGGTTAAGAAGTGTAAAACAGAGTTTAAAAGAAGACTAAAATTAATACTTAGAAAAGGATTATCAAAAGTGTAACATCTAAATAAACTGTTGATCGACCAATCATGTCATTCTTTACCCACAGCCCAAAAGCTTTTCTACTTATTTTTTACTAGATTACACCTAAAAACAGGTTTTTGTATAAGTTTTACATTTTAAAAAAACAATTCATGCAAACACCAATTTCTGTATTGTTGTTCGTTGCCAGAATGACCTGTTAATTGTTGGAGAAATCCTTCTATAAACTGACAACTGACTCCATGATGAATTAACACAGCGTTTATTCTTGTGGTCAACAGATGAAATGCGTTTCCGAGCAGTTTTACGTGCACGGACCTGATGGAAACTTGTCTAGTACAGAGGTTCCCAAAAAGGCACTTAAACAATAGTGTGCTCAGGGTTATATTGGTTCCCCTTGTGGGGCCTGATTGGTCAGCTATACTGTTGCTGGGTTACACTCCCTGCTCTTTCTCTTCCCTTTTTCTTCTTGCCTGTCTATTATTTTCAGTTATCATTTACTTCACAAGACAGCTATGTTCACTCCCTTCTTGGTTTTGTACGTCCTGTTCTCTGAGTTATCAGACCGTCCTCGAACTTCAGTGTCCTTGGCCTCACCATCTCCTCTTCCCGTGCTCACTGTAGCTTATCTGACTAAGATAGCCCTGTCTGTTCTCTCCCTCCTAGCTGTAACCCAGCTGCAAAGCATAATGTATAATATGTCACACATACACACACTCTTATTTAGTCTTTGGTTAATTCAGTATATACTTTAAGCCAGCTTTTACGTGGCCGTTCCTGAGTGCCCTGTTCATCACCACCTCAGTCATTGTATTATTTTCCCACAAATTCCCCCTTTTCGCACCTACTAGGTGCGAACACCTTTTACACTAACTGCAGTGCCTCAACGTCCTCCCCGTCCTCTGGCATGGTGAGTAATGGCAGCATCCCAGCGGAATAGGGAGGCGGCGCTTTTCTTTGGACAAGGCAGTGGTGATGAGCCGGGATGTCATGGTCCGCAGGCAGGGCACACAGCAACACCCACAGGTAACTAGAATAGCGAGAAAAACAGCAATAGATGTCAAACAAGCAGTGATAAGATTCTTCCATTTGCCAAAAAAGGTTGTCATCCACCCCTCCAATGGATTTGATACACCTGAGGCGTCATGCATCTCCTGGGAAAGGGCTCGAAGTTGGTTCAAAGCCCTGGTGACCTTCCCATCCGGGCAGTGTTGTTAGGGATGACCGTACAGCACATCTCTCCGAACATGGAACAGACTCCTCCTTTTTCAGCCAACAGCATGTCCAGCGCCATCCTATTCTGGAGCGCCATGAGGGACGTTGGGGCCGTCTGCTCGGCCAGGCCTTCGATGGCATCCCTAGTTGCATTGCTCAAGCGTAAAACATTATAATGCACAAAATTTATCCTATCTACATTTTTGCTGGGAGTGACGGGGAAGATGGCTGAAAGCAGTGGTATATTCTCAAATCCTGCGGCTATTTGATCTGCCAATTTGTATTCATTCGGGACACCCCTAGGAACTCCTATGCTGTCTATATAGGTTGGGGTTCCCGCCCATGGATCAAAAGCCGGGCCTTGCATACTACGGGCCCTGCGCCTTCTCTTTACGGTCAGTTGCACAGCCTTATGGTGGGTATAGTGGACTCTACTCCCTACCAAAGATATGGGCATAGCTAATCTAACCATAGCACAAACTCCTGACGTTTGATTTGGGAACTTTATCTGGGAGTACAGCCTAAGACCACCACAATAGTAGAATAGTCCTATTCTAGCCACTGGGCCTAGGGCTGTTTTGTTTTGTACAGTTGTATTACACCAGTCTGGGGTATATCACCTAGTTTGATTGTGGGCTTGCTTGATCCGGTGAGATTGAAACAGTGATATCTTGCACCCTCCCCCTTTATGGCGGTAAAATACCCTGGTTTTTCAAAGCCTGGGGGAAAGAGGGATGCTAGGGTAGTACAATTGCGGGAAGCTGTCTTAGAGTGTGTGAAGTTCAACATGCATGCATATCCTGCTGGGTCCTCATTAGGAAACAACGGGGCCGGGTTAGTGAACATGACTGGTCTAGCTGTGGCACAGGCCACGCACCCTTCCATGTGTTGTTCTTTGGCATTCTGTATTAGCCACCTGATCCATAAATTGTCCTGGCCTGCACCTGCTGATAACTCTAACACATCTTCCACCCTCATTTTAGAGAAGTCCTGCACTATTACGTCTTCCTCCTTCAGAGGGGGTTTTACTGTAGTCTCTGCCATGTCAGTGTCATTCTGTGTGTGCGTGAGGGGATCCAAAATATTTATCTGCAGGGGGGTTATCTGGTCACTTCCTGCTATCCATACACCTATGGCTAACATCCACACATCCTGACCGTTCCTGCTCCCAATTGCTCTATTTACTGACAGGGTTATGGGATTTTTCGTGGGGTCTGAACTATAGTCCCGCTGTATAGATAATATCTCCCATTCATCTTGTTGTACCCACCAATCTCTTTTGTCTGTCAACCTCGCCCATGGTTTCCACCCTCCTGTTGTCCAACCCGCGTCATACCAGCTGTTACAGAGACTACCTTTCACCTGTCCGGAAGCGCTCCTTTCACAATCCTCTACCTTTTGATAGTCGTCACAGATGTACACATCTGTGTTTTTGTAGAAACTATTATACCCCCCGCAGTCTATAGCCTGACACAAATCAAAGGTAAATGACGTGGTTGAGTCTCTCACATAGGGGAGAGTCAATCTGGCACCGCACCTTGGGGATGGGCCCTTAGTGTGTTGCTTCACTACTGCCCAAACTGCTCTTCTTTTCTCTCGTCTAGTTTCATTTCCTTTGTTACTGAGAGGTGGTTGGACACTACCGGGTGATTGTTCTTTGTGGTCTCGGTCCCCATACGCATGTTCCAACCCCAGAATTAATGCTGCAACTCCCACTACTACTACTACTGCTAGGACAACTGTTGTCTTTTTCCCAAACCCATTGCCTTCCAAGTTATGGATGTACTATGTGGGGGCTGTTCCCCGCCAAAACATCTCTTCCATCTATACATTTTGGATTGCTTTTCTAATTTCTGCCAATGGGCGGCTAGGAGGTGCGACTGGGGCACAATGTGTCAGGTGGTGCCAAGGTGCTCCTTTTTTACCTTTAACCTGGACCGAGTGTGAAGTAACCTCCCTTACTTCGTAAGGCCCGGACCACCTGGGGTCAGTCCACTTCCTCTTGTGAACTTTGACCCTGACCCAGTCGCCTACCTTGACAGGTAGTGTTGCTTCCTCCTGCGGTTTCCTGTTCGCCAACTGGACCTGCGTAGAAAGGGCTGAAACCAGAGATGTTAGCTTTTTCATATAGTCTGTCATTTCTATTTGCTGAACATCTAACATTGGCATGTGGCCTCCATCTAGTGGAGGTCCTGGCATTTTCTCCCTGTCATTATTTCATGTGGGGTCAAATGTGTTTCTCGTCCTTCTGAGGACCTCATAGCCATGAGGGCCAATGGGAGCGCTTCTACCCATGTTAACTTGCTTCCTGCACATGCCTTGGCTATCTTAGCCTTCAATGTCTGGTTTGCTCTTTCCACCATTCCCTGTGACTGTGGATGATAAACTGATCCGAAGGCATGAGTGATTCCCAGGGCCTGTTCTACTTCTCTTAGTAGTTTGTTGTTAAAATGTGTGCCATTATCTGACCTTATTTGCCTGGGGACCCCATACCTCGGGATGAGTTCAGTTTGAGCCATTTCACCACTGTTTTTGCGTCCTCTTTTCCGGTGGGAATGGCTTCTACCCACCTAGAGAACCTGTCTACCATCACCAGAAGATACCTTTTTCCCCCTACCACATTTTCTGCGCCCATATCAGTATAATCTATACTGATATCTTGAAAACAAGCTGTGGGGACTGGGTACGCTCCTTTTAGTGTGGTGTATGGTTTCTGAACATTATGCTCTCCACACACCCTGCATTCCTGACAAAAATGTGTCACCATGTCCCTCAAATTGGGGTGCCACCACAGCTCAGACAGATTCAGGAGAGTCTGTTTTCTTCCTTCATGTGTTGGTCTGTGTGCCTCAGGTAGCAACATTCTGCACATCTCGGCTGATGCTGCTATCTTTCCTTGATGAGACTCCATATCCCATCTTTGTCTTTTGTGGCGCCGCTCCGCTGCCACTGACATGTCTGTCTCCCCCTTTTTTCTGAATAAAATGGCATTGAGAAAGCCATTGTTTTCATAAACATCCATATGAAATGGGAGTGAGTAGTCTGGGGAGGTGAGTGTCTCTGCCCTTGCTAGGGCACTTTTGAGGTCAGAGAAGGCGGCCTCGGCCTCTGTTGTCCATAGGAGGGGGGCGGTGAGACAGTGATGAGTTCTGTTGGTATAGTCAGGGATATGTGAGCGGCTGTATCCTGTGAGGCCCAGAAAAGACAGCATGTCTGCAACTGTGAGGGGCTTCTGACTGTTGGGGGTTCTGTGAGACTGTCATTTGTTTAGCTTTGCTGGGCTTGGGCTTGTTTAATTCTTCCAGTTGTTTCTTTAACAATTGAGTTTGTAGTCTTTTAATTCATCTTCTTGTTGCTCTGCTCCTTTTTGGTGTTTTGACAGGAAATGACGCACATTCTCGCCCCATGTTGCATCGGTCATTGTTTGCAGGCCTACTACTCCTCCTAACTGTGTCTGAACTGCTGTGGGTAATCCCCCTAGTACCCCATGGCGGAACAGCGCCACTGTGGCGGCGGACTGGTCCCACGGTTCCCTCATAGCACGCTGCCAAATCTTTTTGCTCTATCTGCATAGGCATCAAAATTTTCATCACTTAGTCTTTTTAAATCATGCCATGCTGCATGATCCCAACTGTGGGATACATGCGGTGCAGCTCAGCCCAAATGCCAGGGGTTACTGCTGATGCAGGCACTGATGCGGGAACAGTGGGTCCAGCTCCCCCTCTGGTGAGGGCAGCACTAGCTTCATCTGCTCCCATTACTCTACCCAATACTGCTCTGAGATCTCCCAAACACAGCTGCACTCCTGCTGTAAGACTATTGAAAGCTGTGAGGAAATGCTCAGCCCCTCCTGTCAGGGAGGGGAGTTTTGCACACAGAGAATCTAAGTCACCAAAACTGTAAGGGGTGTACATCAACAGTCCTCCTCCTCCTCCTACTGGGCGGAGTGGGCATTGTAGCCCCGCCTCTGGTGTGTGGCGCGTCTGCTCTCCCTCACTGAGCTCATTCACTGTTAGACGCAGCTTCTCTTGCTGCTTTTTTATCTCTCTGAACTCTTTGTTAAGTCTTTCCCTTATTCTAGTTGATCTTCGCAGCATAACTTCGTCAGGGTCCTCGTTGGTAAATTTACCTTTAAATGTGCCTGCTACAAAAACGTCTTGAGGACTTTGTGATCTAGATCTGGGCCTGCGTTTATGTCGTTTTTTAGTCCTTTCCCTAGAGCTGGAGCTTCTGTCTGTTTGCTCACTTTCCCTGCTGCTGTCTGACTGTTCGCTATCTTCCTTACTTCCTGAGTCTTGTGGGGTACTATGGTGAGGTGGACTGGGTCCTTTTACTGACATGTGAAAATGCTCTGGATTTTGTTGGCAAAAAGACGCTGAATATGGGGTACTAGCTTTGCTTGGGCCGGCTGGGACTGTGCCGCTGGTTGTGGTGGAGCCGCTGCTGCTCCCCCTGACGCTGACTGTACCATTAAATTTAGATAACATTCTAAATCCTGTACGCGGCCCTCTAATGCCGGTATCAATGGGTCCTGTGGTACGTCTATTTGTAATGCATTTGGCTGTAAATGGGCAGTTACCACTGGGGCTTGGACTGTGGGTTTTGATGCCGTTGGACCTGTATACGGCGGAGGTGGAGCGGAAATTCTTAGGTTTCTTATATCTGGATAAAAAGGGTTTGTTGGCGGGGGCGCTTCAGCGGGCAGCGGGGTTTTCTCTGCGCTAGCGGTTTTATTCTGTTCAGCTTCTGTCTCAGTTTTTGGTGAACTTTTGTCATCTTGTTTTGTCAATCCCAATTGTTTCTGTATTGCATTTGTCATTTTCAACCCCACCCATATTTCTCTTTCTGCGCTTCATACTCCTTCTGCTTTGGTTTAGTCAATTTAAACCATTTTCTTTTCTTTTCCTCCTCTGCCTGCCTTTCCGCATACTCCAACTTACTTTTTTCATACTTCACTATTTCATTCACTTTCTCCGGGGACGGCGCCCCTTCTCCCTCAATCCATCCTCCTCTCTCCCATTCTTTCACAATCTCTTTAGCTACTTTCTCCTCTCCTTTACTGCCATACTTTTTCACTGCCCCTACTAACACTTTACCATAAGGGGTCGTCATTTTACAACAAATAAGCAGTGAGAAAAAATCCAACAAGCCAAACCACAACAAAAATCACACATGCAACAACGAACAACTTTTTCATTAAGACTCCATCTAGAGCCTTTTTATGTACATCTCTATAATCTTTACAACTTAAAAAGTGACCTCTCACTCCTTCGCACAAATACACTCGCGGTGGACTCGTAATATTACAATGACAATCTGTTAACTGCAACTCCTTTTCAGGTTGTTCACACAGAACCAAGGGTGGCAATTCACAATCACTCATCTGAACTATCTGTCCTTAGCAGTCTCCTACCTCGTCAACCATCTGGACGTATTTTCCTCTGACTATTTGTCCCTTTTCCTCTCCTACCGCCACCCGTATTATTCAACAATTCTCTTACAACTCTCTAGTTGTTTTTCTCTGTTTAATCACATCACATGCCCCAACATTTCATCTGTTATATCCCTTTAATTACAGCACATTCAATCAATACTTTTCGCTTAAAACACTTACGACAGTTGAAATGTGATCACATCAATTTAGTTTTCAGCCAATAACAGAATTTTGATTTTAAACAGGCTTCTGCCTACCTTTTTTGTTGAGAGCTCCCAGTGATCACACCAACGAGTCGCAGTATCGCCGCTCAGTCCCCTTCACGGGCTGCGGGATGTCAGTCCGGTGGCTGAGCTGAACCGGACCGTGGACACAATGCCAAGGTCCAGTTGGATTCCCCTGTCCAATTACGTTATCGCGTCGGGGTCACCAAATTTGTTGGGGAAATCCTTCTATAAACTGACAACTGACTCCATGATGAATTAACACAGCGTTATTCTTGTGGTCAACAGATGAAATGCGTTTCCGAGCAGTTACACGTGCACGGACCTGATGGGACTTGTCTAGTACAGAGGTCCCCAAAAGGCACTTAGACAATATTGTGCTCAAGGTTATATTGGTTCCCCTTGTGGGGCCTGATTGGTCAGCTATACTGTTGCTGGGTTACTCTCCCTGCTCTGCCTCTTCCCTCTTCTTCTTATTATTTTCATTTATCATTTACCTCACAGACAGCTATGTTCACTCCCTTCTTTGTAGTCCTGTTCTCTGAGTTATCAGACCGTCCTGAACTTCAGTGTCCTTGGCCTCACCATCTCCTCCTCCCGTGCCACTGTAGCATATCTGACTAAGATTGCCCTGTCTGTTCTCTCCCTCCTTAGCTGTAACCAGCTGCAAAGCATAATGTATAATATGTCACACATACACACACTCTTATTTAGTCTTTGGTTAATTCAGTATATACTCTAAGCCAGCTTTTACGTGGCCGTTCCTGAGTGCCCTGTTCATCACCACCTCAGTCATTGTATTATTTTCCCACATTTCCCTCCGCAGTTCCACTCCGATCAGCTGGCTTCAGGCTCCCTCCTGGGTCCTCTCCACCATCCCACCTTCCGCAACGTGTCAGTCCCCGACCCCACTGCCTCCTCCAGCTCCCGGACTCGCCCTCCTGCCATCCCCAGTGTAGCCGTCCTCCTCCTCAGTTTTTGCTCCCGGCCCCTCTGGACTCAGCCCCAGCATTATCCCTCAGACCACACCAGTCCCGGGCCCCCATCCCGAGTCTTGTACCTCCGCCTTCCCACTCCCGCTCCCTCTCTCACTTAATACTCTCTCCGTGAGTTGTGCGTTTGGGTTTGTCCTTTTCCCCTTAACAGTACGATCAGGTCATCATGGACCTAGCCGACTCACCCCCAACCCACGGTCCTCCACCTTCCCCTCCAGATTTATCTTTCGCTGTAGCCTCCCAGGGAGCGATGCTCGGTTAGCATGCCTTGCACCTTGCTGCTATGGCCGAGGCGCTCCGCTCCCTGACGAGGAGGTCCAGCGGTTAGGCAGGCAGATTACCACCCCCGGTCCCTCCGCTCCACGTAGTGACCCAGCTCCTGTTAACCCGTCTTCACCGCCCGTCCCTCCTGCTCACTCCGCCCCGGTCGATTTGGCTCCGTCACCCCCTTTCGAAACACCAGTCTCCCGTCCGATAAGTTTTCCTGTTGGAACGTGCGAGGGGTTTTAGTGCAGTGCTCCCTGGTGTTCAGCAGACAGCCAGTGACACAATGCCTTTCACTCCGACGAAGCCAGGGTGTGTTTTGGGGCTGCTTCGTGACCGTGCGCTCTCCTGGTTGAGACAGGCGAGGCCTGATCTTCTCTCCTCATACTCCTCGAGGAGGAGATGAGGGTGTTTGACCAGCCCGTACAAATGTAAATGTGCTGTATTTATATAGCGCTTTTCTAGTCTTAACAACTACTCAAAGCGCTTTTACATCGTACAGGATACATTCACCATTCACACACATTCATACACTGTGGCCGAGGCTGCCGTACAAGGTGCCACTGCTCATCAGATAAACACTCAAACACATTCATACTCCGATGCAGCTCGGGGTTCAGTGTCTTGCCCAAGGACACTTCGACGTGGGACTCCGATGCAATTCGGGGTTCAGTGTCTTGCCCAAGGACACTTCGATGTGGGACTGCAGGATCGAACCACCAACCTTCCGATTGGCAGGCAACCGCTCTACCACTGAGCCCCTACAAGGTCTGGAGAAGAGCTCTCGCCTTATGTCTCTCCGGCAGGGAGACCGCAGCGTTGCGGAGTACTCAGTTGACTTCCGTATCCTGGCCGCAGGGTCGGGGTGGAACAACGGGCTCTCCGTAGCTTGTTCCTGGCTGGCCTCAATGACTGGCTTAAAGACCACTTGGCCACCAGGAACGAGCCGGAGGACTGGATTGCCTGATCGGTGTAGTAACCGACCTGGATAATCGTATCCAGGAAAGGGAACGAGAACGCCACCTTCGCGGCTCAACCTCTGCCCGGCGTAGTCCGCCACCGTCTAGGGTCTCTGCTCCCTCGCCTTCTCAGCCGCGCCCCAATGCTCCTCCAGCACGGCCGGTTTCTCCACCTCCGTCAGAACCCATGCAATTAGGCAAAGCTCACCTGTCCCCAGAAGAACGCGAGCGCCGCCGCCGATCTGGTTTGTGTCTGTATTGTGGTCTATCTGGCCACTTCCTATCCACCTGTCCCGTGCGGCCAAAAGATCGGGCTCGCCAGTAGCTGTGGGAGCGCTGGCGAGCCGTACCCCTCCCACTCGTCGCTTGTTACTAGACGTTTCACTGTCCTGGCGCAACGTGTCCGTTCCTCTGGGGGCGCTCGTCGATTCCGGCGCCGACCTAGACCTAGAACTAGCCCGTCAACTCTCCATTCTCCACGTTCCTCTTGATACACCCCTCGGCGCCACTAGCCTTAATGGTCACCACGAGCGTCTCTCTCTCCACCTCATCTCCTCCCCTACTACCCCTATAAATGTGCTGTATTTATTATTATTATTATTCACACACACAGGTCCTGAGTCAAGGCTGGATCTAGTCTTTGGGATGCAGAGAGCCACAAGTAGGCCTACTTGATACAAGAATATAAACCACACATGCAACACCTTAAAAATATTAGTATTTATAATAAATCTCGACTTTAGTAAAGAAAAACATAATGACAGAGCTTGTATAAAAACAACTAGTGTCTTCACTGAATAAATGCAGTCTTTTTTCATTGAGAAGAGGAATTCAATTCAATTTCAATTCAATTTTATTTATTGTATCAATTCATAACAAGAGTTATCTCAAGACACTATACAGATAGACCACACTCCAGAATTTACAAGGACCCAACAGTTCTAGTAGTCTCCTCTAGAGCAAGCAACAGTGCGACAGTGGCGAGGAAAAACTTCCTTTTAGGCAGAAACCTCAGTCAGACCCAGGCTCTTGGTAGGCGGTGTCTGACAGGTCGGTTGGGGTTAGAATGAAGAGTGGCAATAACAAAAATAGAAAAAATTAGTAGTTTGTAGCAGTTCTTTGTAGTAGTTCATGGCATAGCAGGACGCTGTGCGGCATTACAAGGCACAGCAGGACGTAGCAGGGAACTGCAGTGTAGCAGTTGAACACAGAACGTGTAGCGGGACCATGGCGACAGCTGCTACCCTGATTTTGGAGCCTCTGTGATCCGAGGGAACATGCTGGGGAAAAAAGAACATAAGGACTCCGGGGAATGACTCCCCAGAGCTAGGTTAGTAACAAGCATTTCTGGGACATGGATGCACATAAATGAAAAGATGGAAAGATAGAGGAGAGAGGAGCTCAGTGTATCAAAATAAGTCCCCAGCTGTCTAAAACTATTACAGCAAAACCAAGAGAGACGAGGTAAAGAGAGCTCCAGCCCGGTCAGGCTAGAACTCTCCCCAACCGGATCGGGCTGTATGCCAAGTCTCCCTTTAGTTTTATTATATTCTTGAAAAATTCAGATATTCAGATATTCACACTTTGTAATCAATAACAGGTTGTTGTCTTCATCCTAAGCGTTGGCATTCACAATTGAAGTAATCTGCTTTATTTTAGGGATTTAGTGAAGGCGGGTCATTTTCTACCCAGTTGAGCCAGCCAGCTTGAGGGGCATTTAAAATAAAAAAAAATTGTGGCATTTCCGACCTTTTGTTTCATAGGAAAGCTTAGACACATATATATATATATATATATATATATATATATGTATATATATAAATATATATATATATATATGATGTATTTGTCATCAAAATGCAAATAAGGTTCATTCATACTTAAAGAAACTTTAGTCTCTCTGCCGTTTATTAATCTTTAACTAGGCTATTTGTAGAAGCCTATTTTAATTTGATGGAATAGTGATATATGTTTTAATTATTATTGAAACAGGTTGTAAAAAGTTTACAATGCCTAAGTAATAACTTAGAATATCAGAAAAAACAAGTGATGGTCAAACATTTCACTGAAAAATAAAAATGAGTAGGCTAGCCTGTAAAATACATTAGCGGCCATTGGCCAATCAAACGCAGGCGTGTACGTCAATTAATGTCATGGAAACAGAACGACGATCCGAGGAGCCTATATAAGGGCTGCAGACCATTCTAATTTCTCACTTTGCATTTTGACTTGGGCTTCATGCAAATCGAACCTGTGGAAAACAAACTCTTTGAGTTTTAACCGCTGGAGATAACATACTGCAAACTGATCATTTGGAAAACAAAATAACAACAAAGAACAACACAACTTCTGAATCACTAACTATTGTGGTGAAAGGAAGAGCTTGGAAATGGCCTTTCGTCTGCCTGGTGGTATACCCGAGGAGCACCTCCCGGATTTTCCGAGGGGACGCATCCATGGGTTGCACATGCAAGGTAAGACAATTTTTAGATTTATTTTTATTATAAGTCTAACCTACTTATTCTCTGATTCATTGATGTATTCAATAAAAATAGCCAATCTTTATCAGTAGCTGGCAGTTGTGGAAATTGGTGTCACGTTTAGAATTTAAAGGTGGAAAACCATTAACGTTAGGCCTGATGGAAAAACAGATGTTAAAACAGACTTTACTTGACAATTTATCCTGTAAAACAATTACTTGTTAGACAGCATGTGTTAAATATCGCGGGACATGTGTGGAATGTATCAACAATTGGTGTACGGATGTGAAAACACTGTTATTTCAGTTTGAGGGCAACACATCTTAGAAAATATAGCTACGTTGAATTTGATGAAAAAGATGGCGACTGGGCCAAAATTCATAAAATGCCAAAAAAAGTATTTGAGTTGAGCCCCATGGAGACGATGGAACTATTAGGATCGAACGTCGGGAGGCGAGGACGCGCAGGTGGAATCAAACCAGGACACGTTCATGTGTGTGGTTGGAACGCGGAGGTTCTTTGTTTAGTTGGTTAAATCTTAAAAAGTTTTAAAGTTTATCAAATGATATTAACTTCTTTTATTATAATATCTATCCACGTTTTTTTCGACCTCTGGGTCTGGCAGTTGAATTGCGCTCTCCGTGCGTAAAGCCCTAACGACAACAAATACAAAGCGATGTTCTTGAAGCCTACACCTTTTGATTATAACAATATTATTATTATTACCATTTTTATTATTGTTGTTGCTGTTATTATTCAGCAACTCTGATAAATACACCAGACACTTTAACTATTGTTTGGGATTTTTAATTGATAAACTATGACTCTTCAGCCACATATCTGAATAAAATGTAATCAGTTTTTCAGTGTGAGCAAGAATAGTAAATAATGCTTATTTTTATATGAATGCAGCATGAATTAATTCTCATGTCGTCACCTGTTAAAAATAACTGAGGAAAAACTGCACAATATTTGGCATTACTGTTAAAAAGGGTATGGCCTTTTGTCTGTTGGTGACTTTATGACACATGTATGTACAGTATGTATGTATGTATGTATGTATGTATGTATGTATGTATGTATGGAGCTAGATTTGTTTCTTTATTACAAGCGAGAAAATAAATGAAGAGAAAGGTTTTGAGAGTAAAAATGATCACACTGAGAGCAAAAAAGCATTTTATGAGAGAGAAAAAAATATTTGAGAGAAAAGTTTTCATACCACTAGCAAAAGCTTAAATATACATTTGAAATTTTTTAAATTTATTTCTGAGAAAAAACATTTCTCTCAAAATAATTTTTTAAACTCTCAAATATGATATTATATATCAGTGTAAAAAAAAATTCAAGACGGTGATCACCAGATTGGCCAATAGGAACGTGGCCCTGCCCATGACAATATTTTCACATTGAGAAAAAAATCCTGAGACAAGAAAAAAAAATTGCACTGAGAGCGAGAAAAAAAATGTCACACTGATAGGAAAAAAATATATATTTGAGAGTTTAAAAAAAGTATTTTAAGAGAAATTTCTTTTTCTCAGAAATAATTTTAAACATTTCAAATTTATATTTAAACTTTTTTTAGTCTCAAATATTTGCCATTGATATGAAAACCTTTTCTCTCAAATATTGTTTTCTCTCATAAAATGCTTTTTTGCTATCAGTGTGACAACCTTTTCTCTCAAACATTTTTTTTACATTTTTACTTTTTTGCATGTAATAAAGAAATGAATCTAGCTCCATATGTATGCTGTCTTATTTTAACTCTAATTGTTGCTAATTTAATCCAAATAATAATGTTATGAGAACTCCTTACTATTTGAAGTCACATAAACATTTTAGTTAAACAAGACGTTTTACGTTTGATCTTTGTTTCCCTCAGGCCATGTAGACAACTTCCCACGTCCTGCAGAACCTGGCCTCCTGAAGAGGAAGGTGAGTATAACAATGGTCACCGTTTTCCCCCTCTCAGAGAAGATGAACAGCAATTTGAGGAGTGGGGGATGAAGACTCAGAGGATGAAGACGACTGGCCTAACCGGTCTGTAGATCCTGGGTATGGCTCCATGTCTGAAGAGGACGAGAATGCAGAGGAAGAGGAGCAAGTGGATGTTGAAAATTGTAGTGATAATTATGGTGATGGTTATAGTGATGGTGACATTGATAGAGATGGTGACGTTGATAGTGATGGTGGTAGTAGTAGTGGTAGTGGTAGTGGTGGTTATAGTGATGGTTTAGTGATGGTTTTAGAGATGGTTATGTTGATGGTTATTGTGATGATTTTAGTGCTGGTAATCCTTGTAGTGCTGGTTATAGTGCTGGTTATATTGCTGGTTATAGTGATGGTTATAGTGATGGTTATAGTGATGGTTGTCGTGATGGTTGTAGTGATGGTGACGTTGATAGAGATGGTGGTAGTAGTAGTGGTAGTGGTAGTGGTGGTTATAGTGATGGTCATAGTGATGGTTTAGAGATGGTTATGTTGATGGTTATTGTGATGATTTTAGTGCTGGTAATGCTTGTAGTGCTGGTTATAGTGCTGGTTATAGTGCTGGTTATAGTGATGGTTATAGTGATGGTTATAGTGATGGTTGTCGTGATAGTTCTAGTTTTCATGATGATGTCAACATCCTACCTTACTCCCCTCTCATCGAGCACTTCCCACCTCCAAGTTTTTGGCAGCAATTTAAACCACCGCGTCCTTCCTTTCCCACTGGTGAGCCATTCTGCCACCTTCCATTTGGTGGTCCACTGCAAGGGCTTCCTGCGCTGCAAGTGAGAGAACTGAATATGGTTGTCCCTCAGCCTCTCAAAGGTCACACCTTTGCCTCTGGGAGTCTGCACACTCCTCTTCAGGCCTCGGCCCCTCCACAAAGAGAAGCAGGGAAGAGAGTGACACCTTGCAGGTAAGTATGAAGAGGCTGAAGGGGAATTGTGAGGACAGCCTCAATGAGTTACCACCCTCCTCTTCAGGCCACGGCCCCTCCACATATAGAAGAAGGGAAGACAGCTCCAGCGAGTCTGCACACTCCTCTTCAGGCCTCGGCCCCTCCACATTCAGGAGATACTGGATGTTTCCTCTTGATAACATGCGAGGAACTGAAGATAGCGACTCTGATTAGGACAGAGTTTGGGACTGTTTGCTGCAGGATTGGAAAACCTTTGCATCTAACGGGGTAGATAACTCCTTTGGTAGAGTATTGCACCAGGGCCTATTTGTACATATCTGGAAGCAGGATTGTCTCTTTGTAATCTTGAAGGCTGGCAAAGATTTACGTATTCTTCCCATGTTTTTTGGCGGGGTTGGCTATGACTCAGGTAGCATCTAGCATTAGGGTTATTTTCTCTTTTGATTAATAGTTAGCTTAAATGGTAATGTACAGTATGTGCTACCTATATTAATTGCATTTATGTAGCACTTTCATTCACACACTAGATCAAGATTAACTTTATTGTCCCGCCATGTTGGAAATTTGTCTTGGGCAATTAACCCATGAGGCAGTCATGTTAAAAATAAAAACAGACATGTATAACAAACAATAGATCATTTACAATACCATACAACAAACCATAATATGGCCCTGATGGTGTATAAACACAACATGGTGTCAAGCAGTGCTTTAGTTAAACATTACTCCAACAATAAAATAATAACAAAACAAATAAGTATCAGTGTAGAGATCACAAGCACAACGATAACAAATCCGCAAATCCCCATCGCCAGAAAGCTACCACGCAAGGCACTCGCCTTACCATTGGGAGCAATGTGGGGTTCAGTGTTTTGCCCAAGGTATCACTTTTTAAACTAAGCTACAGATGCCTATACCAGAGGTAAGTCAACAATTATTTGAATATGTTCAACAGAAATGCAAGGAAAATAGGGGACTTTGCTTAAATAAATGCAGCCTCTGTTAATGCTTTTTAAACAGCAGTTGAAGCTGTTTAAACTGGCTTTTGGCTCATGTTTTTAATGTTGTTTGTAAATCTTTTTATTTCCATTGGTATTTAATTTCTTTTCTTCTTGTTAATTTGTCTGTTATTGGATCAAATGTTTTAACAATATTTCTCATGTGAAGCACTTCGAGACTTTCTTTAAAACGGGCTATATCAAATAAACCTGTTATTATTTGATTGCATTTATGTAACGCTAATGGCAGCAAGCTACCGTGCAAGGCACGAGCCTGACTATTGGGAGCAATGTAGGGTTAAGCATTGTTGTTCTTTGGCTTTGTAACATAGCTGTGGATGCCTATACCAGAGGTAAGTTAACAATCATTTACAGTAATCTCACTTATTGAATAGTTAAGGCATAATAAATCTTACTCATTGTTATACTGTCATATATTTTTCTAGGTGTTTACTCTGGACCAGGTGAGAAGGACGGACGACCACAGGACTGGGATGACTACAAGTCCAGCAAAAGAGCAGTGGTTGCCTTTCTTTCACTTGGCCAAGTAAGTAATCCCCTCACTAAAGCCGCCTACACATGATCCATAGCAAAACCGTGAGGTAGGGCACAGAGAGGCAAAGCGCAGCACAGGAACGTTCTGGAATTGGTTGTGCCTTGAAAGGTCAAAGTTTAAATAATTTGAATTTTGAATGTACAACGGCAATTCCGAGCAGTGTGTGACGTCAAGGATAGCGTTGTGCCTAGCTGGCACCACTCTCTCCATAGGAAAACAATGGAACGGCCAACGTAGAGCAGTTTTGCCGTGGCGTACTACAGAAGTACCAGCAGGGACATAAAGCAGTGATAAGTTAACTCTACACATGTGGATTATATTTATTACAGAAACCTTCTTGAATATTATTCCATTGTTTATCATTCTGTCATTGGAGGCAAAACTCAACAAAACAGCTACCAACAGTGCAATATTGTATAGCTGTGTTCAACATTACTCACTGTTTTGTCTGTTTTAGCAGGGCAGGATTCCTCTGGGATTTTGGCACTCGTCAGGCAGCTGAGAATGGATGTCAACCAACCTATCATCTCAGGCAGACCCAGCACCACAGCAGACCACTGGACCACGGACGTCAACCAACCTATCATCTCAGGCAGACCCAGCACCACAGCAGACCACTGGACCACGGACGTCAACCAACCTATCATCTCAGGCAGACCCAGCACCACAGCAGACCACTGGACCACGGACGTCAACCAACCTATCATCTCAGGCAGACCCAGCACCACAGCAGACCACTGGACCACGGATGTCAACCAACCTATCATCTCAGGCAGACCCAGCACCACAGCAGACCACTGGACCACGGACGTCAACCAACCTATCATCTCAGGCAGACCCAGCTCCACAGCAGACCACTGGACCACTCTCAGCACCCTACTTGCTTCCAGGCACCAATTACGAGCTGAAGACCCATTGAAGACTACTACGAGCTCCTGCCTGACCAGCACAGAGGAAGTTGTCACCATCTGCTTCTTCTTCTTCTGTGCTGGTGGATTGGGAAGCACCTCACACACACAGGAAGCAGTCACCACAGACATAGAGACTGAATTCAAATATTATAAAGTGTTAAGTTTGTGAATTAACACAGTATGTTAGTATATACTGTTTATCTACTTACTAATGCGATACATGTAAGAAAACTTTCTGAATGTTTCTTTTTATATATGTAAACAATATTTTAATTCTTATGTAATTCAGAAATAAATATTGTGCAAATGTGATTTAGTGTGTTCTGATTTTCATTTGACTTAACACATTACTGTGTTGTTTTTAACTATCTCATTATTATTGTTGTTTTAAATAATTTGGTATGAATGCAATACATATTATGTACAATGCTCATAATACTACATGTGGATATAAATTAAGTAGGTGAAGCTACATTATAAACTAAACTAAAGCATCTCTAACAAACTTACAATTTACATTTTGGAAACTACAATCATAAAATCTATATTCAATATCAGACATCTAGAATCTGAAGTGCCTTGACTCGCATGCAAGACACGAGAAAGATGGTGCTTCACTAATCCATCAATAAGAAATCAGCTACACAGTGCTTTAAGGTGAAAACAAGAGTGAGTGTTTCCATTCGTGAATAGTATCGAAAACGTTTACAGAGAGAAAAGCTCTTAAAGGAACAGTCAAAGCTTGGGGCCTCTACAGATGCCTCTGGAGAGCTGGCTTATTGCTGTCCAAGAGTAAGATATGAAAGGCATTTTAAGAGCTATGATATGAACAAAGAAGAGGAAAATCAAGTCTGAATATACTCCCACAGGAAAGCAGTGTAAATGCTTAGCTGGTTGGTATTAATGCTATTTATCAACCTCAGCACAAAACAGTCCAACCATGGTCAACACTTAAAAACTAATCATGGCATCTTATAATTAGTATCTCACATGTCCATGCTACTTGGTTTTGACCAGGATGGTCGTGTCCTCAAATGTCTATGAAGGCTAGTTCTCAAAGGGGACGAACCCCCTTCAGGTATATACGAGCCGTCCCTACGCAATCAGCCCTGTTGACTGAGAGCTGCGGGCTACTCATCACCTCCTGTCACACGCTAAACAACCTGTGGGGGGGAAATGTGGTTCTTGACATAAGACAGTTGGCTAGTCTCCACAATAGCCCTTAATATAAGAAAAGTGTTCAATATTAAATAATTGCATATCATAATTTCAATTGCATACATTTTAAGTAAATAATAAATAAATACATAAAGAAATAAAGTGAATTTTTTAAATGATGCAATGAACAAGATTTAAATCAAAAATTAACCAAATACTATGAAATGTTGCTTTACAGTTGTATTCAAATTTCGTTACAGTCCCCACTTTGTCAAAAAAAATTCAATAAAAGTATATTAAAAATAATGCAGAAAGGAAATTGTAGAAAGTGTATCTATATTTCATTTTAACATTCAGTAAATTTATGATGCATTTCTATATGTTACCATTCATCATTTCTATTTAATTGTGTTCCAAATGCATCATGTATGAAGGGAAGCAAATACTGTACATTTCAGCATGTAGTCAGTCCTTAACGTGAATAAAATGGTTTGCTTTTTGTTGTGTACAAATGACAAATATCCAGCAGGTGGAGGTGTTTACTAATGTTCTCCATCACTTGGTGTGTGGTGGTTTTTGGCCCCAATGTCCTTCCAGGCAGCGCGGCTGCCATATGCAGTGGCCCAATAAGTTCTCAGGTTCCTTATATGTTAAGTACCCATAGGAATACTTCATTACTAGTAATAAAGGTTCTGTTTTGATCTCAAAGTACAATTATATACTTTAAGTATTGATTGAAATTAAACCTAAATAATGAAAACTAAAAAATTATATAATATGGCCTTATGTTCAGTAATTTATAATTATGGTCAGTAATATATAATTGGAGTAATGTTGCTGGTGCATTGATGTGCAAGCACAATTTTTAGAGAGATAATTTTAATAACGTCATACTTCCGTGTGGTTTAATATTTAACAGGTGTGTCAAACTCAATTTAGTTGTTGGGCAATATGCAGCCCAGTTCTCTCAAGTGGGCCAGACCAGTAAAATCATTGCATTATAACGGATTAATAATAACTCCAAATGTGTCCTTTTCTTTTAGTGTAAAGGGTATAAGTGCATAGTGAACTATCAACTTTATTTACAAAACAGATTATGAACAGAGATATCTTAATAAAGATAAGTGCAATTTGAATTTGAAAATGTTTATATTAAATTCCCTGAGCACTGAAAGGGGCTGTGAACACACCAAGCACACCGGCCCGCATTTACCTCTGGGAAGAAATCTCAACTGGTCAAAATTTTTTTGGAAAACCAGATACACTGTGTCCGCTTTTTTTTCTTTTTGACAAGTACGTTTTTCCCCGATGGCTTCTGCGTGCTGTCCTTATTAGCTCTGTGTGTGTGTGTGTGTGTGTGTGTGTGTGTGTGTGTGTGTGTGTGTGTGTGTGTGTGTTTGTGTTCTATAAGAGAGAACACCATGTAACTGATGCTCCCACCAGGCCATGCTAGACTGTGCAACTTGAATGTGGTTCAGTAGCCACATGACAGTAAATCTGCTGGGACCAATGGTGCCAGCATTAATGTATGCTGCTTCTCATTGATAGGGGGGTGTTGGACCAGGTGGGAATAATACCATCATGGGAGTACATTAATGTAATTTAGAACCAGCTATGAACACAACTAATTGACTTGCTTTACAAGTGTTAGAAATGTCTTAAATGTGACATTGACATTGTGACACAAGTTTTTTTACTGGTCAATTCTCAAACTGTGTTTTTCAAAGTCATGCATGGATGCATCATACAAATCATAAATGACTTTGTTTTGCAGCAAATCATGTGCACAAGTGTTTATTGACTGGTATTCAGAGTCGGCATTGTGTGCATAGCAGTGCAGCATAAAACGGGGACCACTCTCTTTTGCCGAACCTATGTGACATGATATATGAGTAATTTATATAGCATACCACTTTGTTCATGACACAAGCTTAAAGTAACCACGTACTCACATGCCTAGCATAGGCTAATCTAGATACATCCCATCTAGAAACTAACACATAGAGCACAGGTGCTTTTTGCGCCACGATGGATGTCTTTCAGGTTTAACTGTAACGCTCACCGACCGTAAATCCTCACTTATACTCATCATGGACACCACTCCATAAATCATACTTAGATGTCTCTATTACAGGTCTGCTTCAGCAGTTACATATACACACAGTTATGTAACTATATTTTGTTTACAGTATTTCAATCTTTAGTGAAACAAATATTTGTATAAACATTATTTTCAAATGTGTATTTGGGAACTATTTAGGAGGTGTGACAACCTATATCTACTATGTAAACATTCACCAAGTATTCCATTTGAAAGAGAGATAACATATGTTCCTTAAAAAATCTTTCGAAAGCTGATTTACTTTTGTAATACCCCAAAAGTGGGTCAAAAATGATCTGTAGTCAATTCATTAAATTCAGGATCTTTCTTCCTGATCAGGCACTTTTGTCAGGTATATGAAGAAGTGGGCCATCTCAACTGGGATTTGCATCACCACTTACACACATAATCTCACACAGAAAGACAGTTTTACCTACATTTAAGTGATATTTATATTTATAACCTCAGAAAAATATTACCATAATGATAGCTTTTTTTCAAAACATTTTGATTACAATTACAAAAGGCTATGTGAATTGATTTTAGTAATCAAATTATCCTACAATATACAGTAGGTAGTAAACGGTGCTTGCTGTAACATTACTGCAGCTGTGGATGAATCTTCGCTATGAATAAGTATACTTTAATAGCTAAGTATATTATAACTTGCAGTCTATGAACAGGACTGATTAAACCTGCAGTAACTGGTTAGCAAAAAGTAGCTTATTCACTCATCCAGCAGTTAAGGAGCAACATTATCATTCATTTGGAGATTTTTTTGGTCCTGCTGCCTGCTGTGGCTGGTACTGTCGCTATGAGAGCTGTGAGATTGAACCAAAACAGCGAAGTCGCTGGCCAGACAGCTAAACCGGGAGCTGAAGTCACCGTAAAACTCCGTAAAGCAGAGGGGAGCAGTGGCAGATTCAGGCCATAATTCCCTGTAGGTTCTGCGCTTTGAGCGGCATCTTTTCACATTGTCACAATGTTTTTACAATCTCATTTGATACACAATATTATAAACATATTGAACACAAAAAGCATTCATTCAATATAATTAAATCATCGATAGTAATGATAATATGTAAGGTTTACTCTGGCTTGCTACAATATAATGAAACAATGTATAATGTTAGAGGAGTAATGGACATGCTGGCTGAGGCACAGAGCGGAGGGCCAATGGTGGATGACATACCAGGCTGGACGGGAGGGAGTGGTGTGGGCAGCCTGACGTTTGAACACACACACACACACACACACACACACACACACACACACACACACACACACACACACACACACACACGTCCTGAGTCAAGGCTGGATCTAGTCTTTGGGATGCAGAGATCCACAAGTAGGCCTACTACTTGATACAAAAATATCCTTAACCACATATGCAGCACCTTAAAAAATAATATAATTCATAATAAATCTCAACTTTAGGAAAGAAAAACAATGACAGAGCTTGTATAAAAACAACTAGTGTCTTCACTAACTAAATGTAGTCTTTTTTAGTTGAGAAGAGTACAAATTTAGATACTCCCACATTTTGTGATCAATAACAAGTTGTTTCTTTATCCTAAGATTTGGCATTCACAATTACAGTAAGCTGCTTTATTTTAGGGGTTAAGTGAAGGCGGGTCATTTTCGACCCGGTGGAAAAGGGTTGTATATACAAAAAGGACGACAACACCATGGTTAACAAGCAATTAAGCGGCCTGCAACAAACTTACACCTGTACAGTCAAGCCGTTTCTTTTTAAATTGTGTGCGAGTTAATCTGATGAAGTATAATGTAGGTATCCTGAGGCTCTGGAGTATTATCTAAAAGGCAGCACTAAGGAAGCACTACCCAGTGCATTTATTTTTGCTGCATTGGTATTTAAATGAACTACTACTTCTTCATTGGAGTTTCATCTTACAATGTAAAGGAACATCGGTGGGTTGTGCTTTTGAGCCGTAAAATACTAATTTATATGTTTTTGTTTAGGGTTACGTTTGGTAACTCTAAAGGGTTACACACAAACACATTGAAAAATAGGGTCCAGATAAAAAAAGACTTAAGTACTTACCCTTTAATAAAGGCTATCTAACTATCTATCTACACTATACTTTCAACAAAACATTTCTTTCTCATAGTTTGTTTACACTAGCCAATTGCAAAAATATAAATTCAATTCAATTTTATTTATAGTATCAAATCATAAGAGTTATCTCAGCACACTATACAGATAGAGTAGGTCTCGACTCTATACTATAACTAACTCTATACTATATGTACACTCTATAATTTAAAAGGACCCAACAATTCCAGTAATTACGCCAAGATCAAGCATTTAGGGCGATAGTGAAAAACTCCATTTAGGGCAGTGCTTCTCAAATAGTGGGGCGCGCCCCGCGATACCCGGGGGGGCGCGTGTGACCCTGGGGAACAGGCTTTTATTTTTGGCCGTACTAGTATAAAGTGTAATTGCGCATCCACTACAGTAGGCGGCAGTGGCGCTCTCATTGTTACTTCTGTCACGTTCGCGACAGTGCAACATTTAACGTCTTACAAGACAACAGGTTTGCCTTGGTTAGCAGTGTTGAGTCAGCAGAAAGCTCCGACTGCGTTCTGTCTATAGCCTCCGTTATTCAACATAACAACCCCCAACATGAAAAAGTTTTTAACAGGGATGAAAAGAAAAGCGAATTACGAAGCGCAATTAGCGCTTGGCTACACTGTGACTGCAGTTGGAGAAGAGGAAAGACCGGTGTGTTTGCTGTGTCTAAAAATGCTCGCAGCGGACAGCATGAAGCCAAATAAATTAGCGCGTCACTTAAATAGGGGAGAAAGCTATAAGCATTCTGCTTTGTTTTGCAACATCTTACCTTTGTGAGATTGGCTTCTCTGCTGTTGCTGCACTGAAGACCAAGTACAGGTCCCAGCTAAACATTGAGCAGGAGCTGAGAGTTGCACTATCATACTTTGAACCTCGCTTCGAAAAGCTGTGCACTGCAAAACGTGCTCATTGTGGCCATTAAACCTGACTTCCTCCTCATTTTGATCAAAAAAAGAAAGAAAAAATGAGCACAAATTGTTTAATTCATTTTTGTTTTGTAGGTTCAAGTGTTTTATATATTGTGCTCCTGAGTTAATGTTGCTGAACTGAATCAAATTAGTTATTCTTTTTTTAGTGTTTGTAGTTTATTAGTTATTATAATTATTATATTATTGATTTGATTTAATTTTACAATGGTGCAATTAGTTGGTCAAACATGTTTACAGTTTAAACAAGGATTTATTCATTTTTTATTTCAGGCATTGATGCACTTAAAATCTTTTCTGTTGCAGACTTAAAACACGATTTAGTTATTCTTTGTAAGTTTGACCATAAGTCTTTCTTTTTTTCTTTTCTTTAATGTTAATAAGGATAAAATGTTATGATGAGATGGATAGTCACGGTGGGGAGCGCAAATAGTTTCCGTCTTGCTAGGGGGGGTGTAACAGAAAATAATTGAGAAGCACTGATTTAGGGAGAAACAGACCAAGGTTTTTAGGCGGTGTTTGATGGTTCTGGTTGGGGGTGTGATAAATAGTGGGAATAGTAGTCACAATAAAGATAATGGCAATGACTAGAAATAGTAAAACAAAAGCTTGTACAGAAAAAAAACATACAACAGCTAAATAACCAGGAACCACAGTACAATATGTGCAAGAAAGAAGAAAGAAATGCTACAATCAATTGTGCCTCCCTTGCAATGCAACTGAAAAATCTTTTGGCATAAAGCAACCACCCTACAACAATCTGCTGGGATTGGAAAGTTTAATTGATGGTGTTGAAGCTGGAATGTCCCCAAAAAGGCAGCAGTGGAGCAAAAGGTGGTAATGTTATCTTGAAGAAATTTTTTGATAATTTAATAGTAAATTTATTGAGTTTAACTTAATATTATATATTTTTTAAAAGCTAAACAAAAAAGAAGAAATGAGAAAGAAAAGAAATGAGAGGATCCTTTGCATGTTGAATGTTGGCAGGCGACCCCCTCCCCAGGCTTACAGAAATGGTTTAACCCTACTGCTCAGCAGCCAATGGGAGCTTAGGACGCTCACCCATTCAAAATGGAGTAGGGACCAAATGGCTCAAATTTACATGAAATTAACACGTAAACAACACGTTGTCTACGCGTTGTCTACGTGCTGATAACACATAATTACGCGTAATTTACGTGTTGTTTACGTGTATTTACGTGTATTTTACGTGTTGTTAACATATGAAAAATCGACGCGTTGTTTACGTGTATTTTGCGCGTTGTTTGCACATTGTCTGCGCGTTGTTCACGTGTTGTTCACGTGTTGATTACGTGTGAGAAATCACGTGTATTTGAACGGTTTGGCTTTCCATACTTGGCGTGCCGGCCAGAGCTTTTTTGCAGCTCAAGTTGGTGACGCAGTGTATGTATGTATATATGTCTATGTATATATACCATTCTTTGACAGTTATTCCAGAGGAAAAAGTGAGAGAGATGAGGATGAACAGAGGGAACAAGTAAGAAATAAAGAGAGTCTCTGTCACAACATGAAGGCTTTGCTGGGCTTTCCTCAATGGAACAAGCCAAATATAAAACACATGACCCATTTTTTGTTTTAAAGATTATTTCTTTGGACATTTTAGGCCTTTATTTGTATAGGACAGCTTAGAGATGAAAGGGGAGAGACAAGGGGATTGACATGCAGCAAAGGGCCGCAGGTCAAAGTCAAACCTGCGGCCACTGCGTCACTCTATCTATGGGCGCCTGCTCTACCAAGTGAGCTAACCAGGCGCCCCACCTGACCTATTTACTACTGCCATTGTCTCTGATGGCTGTCCCCACCAACCATCACATATGTCTACTCTGAAAGTCTTTTTGTCCTCCAATAAGTTGAACCCTCACGTTCATCAACTTGTATGTGCATGTGTATATGAAATAGAAAACAGCATGACTTGAAAAGCTCTTGGTGTCATGCTTGAAATTAAGGCTTGGGCCCAAAAAGGCAATATATTTCGTCTTAACATATAGAAGAAACAGACGGCCTGTAGTTATTAACATTTATGAACTAGTCCTTCTCAGAGGCCGATTTCTTTTATTTTCTCAGCCTGACTGGGAGGTATAATTATGGGTGTTCAACATATAGGAGAATCCAAAGACATGTTACAGTTATGTGTTATGGAGGTTGGATGTAGATGTGACTTTGTGTTTGTGGTTTTTTCTTTCAACTGAATATGAGGAATCACAGGACATGTTTAAACACATTCTAATTTGTACTTTATGAGTCATAAAGCTGAAGTTGTCATGTTGTTCCGAAGGTTCCGTTGTCCATTATGACCCCATAATGGTTCTGGAATCCTACATCACAAAAGTCTACAGGAGAGAACATTTCAGTTCTAATGGTCATTCCAATATCTTCACGCGTTGAGTACAGACACAGAGAGACATCCCGTTTTGAACTGTTTTATTCAACAAGTATTTCAAAGATGTTTGGAAAAAGCAACATGCGGAGGCCAAGTCACAGCACGGTAAGCTGATTTAAATCTATTTTTATCTAGTACAAACTAATTTGAGGCATTTCTTTTCTTTTCTAATTTAAATGTAATTAGATTTAATTTATGTACTCACGTGTAATGTAGAGCCCAATGATCTTTTATTCTAAGCAGTGAAAACAGATTAACACCAGTAAGCTGATAGATAGTTGCCATTTCTTCATGACTGTATCACTGTAGTTATTTAAAGTCTGCTAAAAATCAATTGTTTGAAGTTGTTTGACGGGCAGGAATGCGAACAGGATTTTAATTAAATTAAAGATGCTATTTCATTTAAATCAATAGGAGTGGCATGTCTATAAACGACCATTTTACCAAGTACCACTTAGTTCATTTGAGTGCTATTTAGTTTTATGTCTTGTGTTTAGTTGACAGACAGTCTAAACATGTATCCAAATATTCTCTTTTAGTGTGATGTAGGTGGCGAGGATCCTCTAATTAAAGAGATCAGTACAGCAATGGCCAGACTTTCCCTAAGTGGAAAAGACTGAGCTAGAGTCCAGGTCCTCCAACAGCCACATATCTAATAATGAGGCCCAGGACAAAACCAGTACCCAAAAAGGAGATGGGATGATCTGGAATCGGGCGGTATCAGACGGTACGGGTATATCACGTCCCTGTGTCATTGATTTACTGTTGCTGTTAAGATTCTGGAGATTCAAACAACTTGTCTTTATGCAAAAGGCCAGACAGCCTCGGCCCAGAGACAAAGAGAAAAAGAGTGGACACAACGGCGATAAACAAGTCTTTCTGGGTGAGTATTGGTTGCACCATAGCTTTTCAAAGGAAATATGTGAGTGCTTTTCAGTACAGGGCCATTGAAGAAGAAGTCAAGCAGACTTTGCCACCTGAGGCACAGAAGAAGATGGCTACACCCAAAATGTGTCCCATTCCCACCACATATTTAAAGGACAAAGACAAACTGTCCTATAAAAGGAAGTGGGAAGATGTCGATGCAGCCGGTATCAGAAGGTACATGTTGTATCACTTTCTAGTACTGAGGATTTACTGTAGTCGTTCAGATTCAAACAACTCTTTTATCTTTATGCAAAAGGCCAGACAACCTCGGTCCTCAAAAAAAGAGGAGAAGAGTGGTCCGGAAACGTGTTCAGGCAGACGCTGACATTGTCATGATTGCAATGCCAAAAAAGAAAAATAGAAGAAGAAACAGGAGAAGACATGTGAAGCCTGTACAGAGTGCAAAGGAATGGCGGTAAGTCCTCTAATGGCAACACACAGACCGTGGTTATTATTTTACTTCTTATATCAAAGAGATTGAAACAACTTCTAATCTATACAGACACCCAGAATGCTCGGGTCACAAGGGACCTGGAGAAAAGACCTGGAGAGGAGGGCGCAAGAAGGCAAAGCATGACGTGAGGTACGTCATTTTATAAGGACACACACGCACTTGGGAATCCTTTTTTTTCTTCCTTTTTTTGCAGCACGTCACACCATCCTTAGATCTGGTGGCTCTGCTATCATCAGGAAATTACAGTTTCAGTTTAACACTTTGATGTGTGTTACAGGAAATTGAATCTCGGGAGTGTTCATACTTGTACATTTTGTTCATTTATGCTTTTATATTTACATTTGTGGAATAATTTCTCGTTACTCAGGTCATGCTTTGATGAAAGGGGAAACACGGGACCAAAACACCCCAGCAACCCAGTTTACCGTCCCAGGCCTTTTTCCCAAAATAAGCAACATGGACCACCAGGCAGAAGGAACGCAGAAAACATGCGTCACCAGGGCCGCCGTCAGTGGGAAACACCTGGTCCGATGTGCCGGGCCCCGGGCCAAGGGAGGGCCCAAAAGGTCCCTTGGCCAAAAAAGTCCTGGGCACCATGAAGGACCTGTGTGTCACTGTCACTTTCTAAATCACTGAAATAAATGTAATTGGTTGTCTTGCCATATCCTAATCTTTTTATCTTTTGTCCATTTACAGTATAGAATGTGCCCCCTTTTAAATATACTTCTATTTAATGTTTCTGCAATTTAAAAATAATTAGAAAATTAACCCCGCGTCAGCCAAACCCCATCACACTGAAGTAACAGGAGCTCACACTTGTTGGCCAGAGCAAGTGTTTCCTTTCCTCCATAATATTAACTTCACTGCATCAATAATGTGTCTGAAAATTCAAAGAGAATTACTTTGATTCTAAAAATATATTTCAAAGTGAAAGATTCACTAGTGAAGAACTCAGAATAGAGCTGCAAGGATCCTGATGAGAGTGCAAAAGTACGACCACATCACACCCATTCTCCACTCACTTCCCTGGCTTGCTGTTTCTGCTAAGATTGAATACAAGGTCTCAATTCTCACCCACCAGTACATTTATGGAAATGCCCCCCCCATCTGAAAGATCTACTCACCCCTCTCACTACAACACAATCCCTCCGCTCAAAAACTCCAACCGCCTCTTACTCCCCAGAACAAAGCTTAGCACCATGGGTGATCGAGCCTTCTGCTCTGCCGCTCCTCGGACTTGGAATGCCCTCCCTGACCATCTGAGGGCACCACTAACTATTGAGACCTTTAAAAAAGGACTACAAACATTTCTTTTTAGAAAAACCTAGGAGTTTTAACCTTGCACAATAATGTTCTTGCACTATTTATATGTATTTTATTAAACTGATGTTTAATCTTGCTTTTATGATCTTACCTGTAGCACTTTGAGGTTTGTCTTAAATGTAAAGTGCATTACAAATCAAATTTAGTATTATTATTATTAACATGCATGGGCAGGGTGTGTTATTGTGGCTAATTGTGTCCTCCATTTCTTGCAAATAGTAACAACAATAGGCCCTTGTGAATCATTCAGATTGCCACTTTAGTAATATGCCTGTTTTCAAAGGACTTGTGTTAACTTAAAAAAGGTGCCATTTGCTACAAATGCCCATTAGGAGGCAAACACATTGTTTTTCTTAATTTTTTTGTGGTAAACTAGTCAGTAGCAATCAAAAACATATATATGCTATATGCTTATTCTACACAAACTATAAAATTATTCAATTATTTGCTTACTTCCTCTTGATTACATTTGATCATGTGACAAGCTAAATAAGATAGGATAAAAAGATAAAAACATTGTTAAAAGAAAGTCATTCATCATATTCCACCTGGGGCCCTCATAATAGTGTACACTGCAGTTCAGATGCTATAGAATCTCTGCAGCATATTTGGTGTTTGTATACAAGAAAAGGCTTTCTGTGCTTTCTCTTTATAAATACTGTAAAGATTAGATTAGATTAGATTCAACTTTATTGTCATTACACATGTACAGGTACAAGGCCACAAATGCAGTTTGGGTCTGACCAGAAGTGCAATTGCAGTAAGTGCAGGATATATACCATGGTTTCATAAGTGCATAAGTGCATAAGTGAATAAATATAGAAAGTAATACTATTATAAACAGAATTTTACAGATGGGTTTGTCCTATGAATATAAAATATGGATATCAAGTATTGTGAGCAAGATTTACAGCTGGATATGTACTGAATGTAATATACAGGTGGATTCAATTCAATTCAATTTTATTTATAGTATCAATTCATAACAAGAGTTATCTCGAGACACTTTACAGATAGAGTAGGTCTAGACCACACTCCAGAATTTACAAGGACCAACAGTTCTGGTAGTTTCCTCCAGAGCAAGCAACTGTGCGACAGTGGCGAGGAAAAACTTCCTTTTAGGCAGAAACCTCGGACAGACCCAGGCTCTTGGTAGGCAGTGTCTGACGGGCCGGTTGGGGTTAGAATGAAGAGTGGAAATAACAAAAATAGAAAAAAATAGTAGTTTGTAGCAGTTCTTTGTAGTAGTTCATGGCATAGCAGGGCAATGTGGGCATTACAAGGCACAGCAGGACGTAGCTGGGCACCGCAGAGTGTAGCAGATGAACCTGGCACCGCAGAACGTGTAGCGGAACCATGGCAACACCTGCTACCATGATTTAGGAGCCTCTCTGATCCGAGGGAACATGCTGGGGAAAAAAGAACATAAGGACTCCGGGGAGTAACTCCCCGAGCTAGGTTAGTAACAATCATTTCTGGGACATGGATGCACATAAATGAAAAGATAGGAAGATAGAGGAGAGAGGAACTCAGTGTGTCAAAGGAAGTCCCCAGCTGTCTAAAACTATTACAGCAAAACCAAGAGAGACAGGGTAAAGAGAGGAGCCTGGACGGGCTAGAACTCTCCCCAACCGGATTGGGCTGTATGCCAAGTCTCCCTCTAGTTTTATTATATTCTTGATTATGTGATAGATAGATTGATCTGACAACTATGACGAGAAGCAGGTGGGCCGGGTTAGGCGGACGCTGCGACTCCTCACTCCCTAACAATATTCAATTCTATGCCCTAACTATAAGCTTTGTCAATGCATAACCAACAGAGACAGGTCAGGATATTACTATAAGTAGAAATTTTACAGATGTGTACAATGAACATAATAAACTAATGATTTACAGAGTTTACAGGCGGCTATTATTATAGACAGAATTTTTACAGATAGATATAAGATCTATCTTGCTTCTTAAAAACCATTCAATGTGTCATTGTTAACATAAACACGTAACATAACATAAATAAAAATGAAAACCAGAGATGATATTAGAACATGTAGAATTTAATAAGGAAATATTAAACAACACTTCTTCAATGATCCAAAATCAACAATCCACATAGCTTTTTACACTCAGGCTCTCATTTCAATCAGGTATGGTCTCAGGTCAAGTGTTGGCCTGCATTAGTTACATTAGCTCTGGTTTTGTAGAGATTTGTTAAACCGAACAATGAAATCTCAACACTGAACAATTATCACTTCAGGATTTGTAAAGATGAACACCACCACAATCACATCAGACTGGGCTTGTATAGCTGTGTTAATCTGAACAATAAAAGCACAACATGCAGGCTTAATTACTGAGCCTAATGTTAGTCCAGGCTTTGGAAATATTTGTAAAGATGAACAACAAAACCAGAACAAAAACATGTGTAGGCCTACAATTTCTGCTCATATATACTGTTATATAAAGAGTCAAATTAATACCAGGAACTTTATTTAGTTTTTTAAACTTTACTTACTTTTCATTAATTCTAATATGCCGTTAAGGATAGATTTGAAAACCGAGTTATATTCTTTGAACGTTCCCGGGAATGGGTCCATGTCTTTAACTGTCTATGCATGAAGGCGTGTTCCGTAGGTGGGCGGAGCTTTCCTGAGGAATCAGCTTGTTAACTGAAAACACCTGTTCACTTGCTTTGGCTTCACCACATGCCTACAAGGAGAAAGGGTCAGTTCTTCTTTCTTTCATTTCCTAAATGTTGAAGCCCTTATTTGTTTAACCATCACCTAATCTTCTTTGAACTCTGTGATGACGCTGGAGTTTGCTCGCGATTAGCACCTGCAAGGGGGGGGGGGGGCAATTTTTAAAATGTAAGGAGTAGAAAGTACCCATATTCGTGTTAAAATGTAAGGAGTAGAAAGTACCCATAATGGTGTTTAATCATAAGGAGTAAAAGTAAAAAGTCGCCAAAAAAAATAAATAGTAAAGTAAAAATATCTGAAAAAAAGTACTTGAGTACAGTAACGAAGTATTTGCACAACGTTGCTTCCCATCTCTGCTCAACTTACCTGTAAAATAGCAAGGCACTAAGGCAAAAACACTATTTTCGGCTTTATATTCATGAGGCTGTAAACTGCTAACGTGATTGGTGATTGTCGCTGGACGAGGCGGCCAATCACAGCGGACTGATTGACCTCCAAACCACTGGGGACATGAAGGCTCCGTGGTGCTGAAGTCTTGAGCACCTTTTGGGTGGCTTGTCCTCAAAAATATGACACACTGAAGACATTGTTGATGCATGTGCTCATCATGTTCGAATCAACACACACCTGTTAAGTTGTGACAAAAGGAACTAGGACTGCGGTCGCATAAGGCAGGCGTAACAGCTGTAAGCCCGATGTTAAAAAGGTTTTTGCAAATGTTCTGTTTTGTGTCTCAATCGTGACTTGCGAGGTTCCTGTCGGGAAAACAAAAACAGCAGCCATGAAGTGGAAAATTAAATATCGCTTGTCTTAAAGATATGTTTTAAAATGCAGAACTAAGCCTACAGTAGATTGACGTCAGATACGTTGCTTTTAATAATTACACCTTCAATTATAAAAAATAACGTGTTTTTTACATTTTTGATAGCGACAGTAGCAACATTGACCATTACTATGGAGATGGGGACAGTCCGCTTTGCGTCATGTGAGCAGAGCAGTTGTTGCGCTGGGCTCCTGTTTTAGTTAAAATATCATTAAACAAACATCTTTTCTTAGCATAGATCAAATAGGCCTACATGCAGTATAATCATTTATTAGACAGTGTGTGATATTTGATATATTGGGTGGATATGTTATCAAAACCCTAGCACAACCCTAAAACGGAGGAACTACAACGGGTGCTGATGTCAACACAGTGCCAAGGTGTTACGACTGGGGTCGTATTCGTTGTGTCGCTGTGTGTGGGTGTGCATGTCCTATTTTTTCTTTATGCAAATAGGCTGTGCCAGTGCTCAAAGCTGATTGGTGGAGGCAGCGGAGTCCTATCTGTGATTGGCGGCAGCTGCGCACCACCGTCCATATAAAGGAGCAAGATGGCGACCGTCGGAGAGAGACAGAGGGAAGCCAGCAGGCCGTCTCCATTCTCCTCGCCTCCCAACCTCCCAACCTACCACACTTTGTTTCTTTGATTGTGTAAAGTTCAGTTCCTAATTGTATGGGTGGACCTTTCAATGTGTTTAGTTTTCTCCTGTTTTGTTTAGTTAGGAAGGTAAGTCATTGTTATTCTTTTGGGCCCGTATGGTTTGTTAGTTATCTTATCTTACTTTCAAGACAGGGTTGTTTTTGTTTGTTGTTTTCATAATAGGCCACCCGACAGTTTAGTTAGTTTTGTTTCTTTGTTTACTTAACCTTTGTGTTGAACACATATAAATTATATGATTGTGTCCAATAAAAATATTGGGACCTACATATGTTTTGTGGCTGCTTGGGGGACGGGGAAAAATGGGGCAAGTCAAACCGCTTTATGTTGCGTCCTAGGCACCCCTAGACTGGGGCGTAACATAATTGGGGGCTCGTTCCGTTTTTCTTGTTACGCTTTGTTCTCGGGTAGGTTCGGGCGTGTCCTTTTTGTGTTCTGGTTGGCGTTGTTTTTTGGTGTGTGGGGGGGATATGGAGTTTTCACTGGACGGGTTTGTGGCTAGACCTTCTTTGGCTAAACTTGAGAAATGCAAAAAAACAGACCTGTTGTTGGTAGCAAATTATTATGAAGTGCAGGTGTCTTACAGTACTAATAAAGCGGAGCTTAACCCTCATGTTGTCCTCGGGTCAAATTGACCCGTTGTCCTATATCAATGCTCTTTTTAATTCCCCAAAATAACATGATTGATTCCACACAACGCTCTTTGCCAAGTACAAATCTCTACTTTCATTCATTTTGGGCGTCTTATTCAATTTTATAGCATTTGAAAAAGCAGTATGACTATAAGTAGTAGGCCTATTGACTAAAGTTGACATATTCCAGTCTGTGATGTCTATCAACATCCATTCCTTTAATTTAGTCTAAATAATTCCTATTTCTCCTTTTCTAACTCAAACATTAGGTGTAATTTCCTATAAATGAGGTTTATTGCCCATAAAATCCAAAAATAACTGTAAAACTAAGTTAATAAGTCAGTGTTACGTAGTGTTAAAAACGGCAAGAAAAGTGACAAACATTGAAAAAAAAGAGTTAAAAGTGTTGAAAAAAAGGGACAAAAACGTAAGAAAAAGTTAAAAACATTGATAAAAGCGTCAAAAAGTGTTGATTTTTCAATTTGGCGGGAAGACAACACAAGGGTTAAACAGTTTCTGTGTGCAGAGTTGGTGGAGCAGGGCGTCTTGCCTGACCCGGCTGCTGAAACGGCTGTTGATGCTGCGGGTGGCGCGGCGGGTGACGCACCGATGGCGGAGGTGAAAGCGGCGGGGGCTGCTGGCATTCTCGCTGCTGGTGTGGGACTGACGCCGGTCACGGATCCTGTCATGGGTAACATGACTACGGAGGATCTCCGCATTACCCTCCAAATAAAGGAGGTAGAGACAAAAAACAGACAGCTGGAAGTGCAAGCCATGCATCTGCGGGTCAGAGCTCTTGAGCTGGAAAGAGGTAACCCTGTAGTCTCCACCCCGACGTCTCCTCTTGGCCGCAGCACTGTTTCTGTTCCGGCTTTTGACATCAGTAGGCACTAGGGCTGCACAATTAATCGAATTTAATCGCAATCACGATTTTGACTTCCCACGATCAATCGAGCGATATTTTTTTAAAGCGTCATTTCATAGAACGCTCCGGGTTTTTTGCATAGCCATCTGCCGCTACTACTGTCTGATCATGAGCCAGTCAGTTGCTCCTGCACCGGCAGCTAAGTTTCTAGATGTAGACAGTCCCAGAGGACAGAGTAGCGTGAGGAAAACTCAACAGAGCAGTCGTTATACGTCTGTCCAACGCAACATTGTCCGTTTGTTGTTTTTCAGACAACAGCGGTGACCAGTGCTAGTCGGTGCTAGTTAGCGTCTGTTAGCTGTTAGCTAATAGCGTCTGTTAGCTGTTAGCTCCTCTAGGACGCACCGGAGCTAATGTCCTCCCATCCGCTGCAATGCTGTTTATATGGATATGGTTTAATTTTGCGTTACGTGACCCATTTCGTCTGTAAAGCCGTGCCTGTGTGGGATCTCTCCTCTACTCTCTCTCGTCTACTCTCCACGCAGCCCCGCCACACAGCGCTGGTCCAAACTTCTGACATTTGTCTACAGTTTTAATTTTACTAACACAGCTGTATATTGTTAAGTATGAGGGGCAAACCTGTATTTGTACCAGTGTTTCCGCTGGTAACTCTGGTATCGCGCCGCCACGGCAAAGAACACAGAAGAAGTTACTGAATGCAACTAACTTCAGTTGATAGAGTAACAGCGTGTGAGACGGAGCTGCTGGACCGGGACCTGGACCAGGACCTGGGCAGAGATGTGACCCATTGGGAGAATATCATAGTTCATAAAAATGCAACGCAGTGAAGATACAGACGTTTCATACACACACCGTGTGTATTCGCCATTCGACCCGTGCGCGACCCGTACATAATGATCAGCCGTCTCTCTGGGAGTTAAAATCAACAAATAATCCCGATCAAAATTTTGATCAAAATAATCGTGATTATCATTTTGGCCATAATCGTGCAGCCCTAGTAGCCACATTGCACTAGTTCCTCCATTTCGTGAGTCAGAGGTTGACTCGTATTTTAGCGCTTTCGAGCGAATAGCGGCTGCCCTGAGTTGGCCAAAGAGTTTTGGTCCCTTCTCCTCCAGTGCAAGTTAGTGGGGAAAGCTCAGGAGATCTGTGCCAGTCTTTCTATTGAGGATAGTCTTGACTATAACATGTTGAAAAAGACTGTGTTGCAGGCTTATGAGTTGGTCCCCGAAGCTTATCGACAGAAATTTAGAAAACCGTGAGAAAACCGCTAACCAGACATATGTTGAGTGTGCGTGACAAGAGTGTTTTGTTTGATAAATGGTGCCAAGCGTGTAATGTTAAACTATGGCAGAGATTAGAGAGCTGATCTTGCTGAGGAATTTAAAAAGTGTTTGCCAGAGCGCATCGTGGTTATTTGAACGAACAAAAAGAGTCGTCGGTAGCAAAAGCGGCGGTGCTGGCTGATGAATTTGTTCTGACCCACAAAAGTGTTTTCTCTACGCCGGCCAGTTATGGGTCACGTGTTTTTCCAGAACGCGGAAATAGGTCGCCGAAGACGATGCAAACACACCTCACCAGCTGCGGGGAGGGCGCGAGTGTTTTATTGTCATGAGCCAGGCCATTTGATTGCTGTTTGTCCGGCTCTTAAAAAGAAAGCACCACACAAGCAGTTTAAACATCCTGCAGGTGTGGGGTTTATAAACGCCGCGTCCTCACCTGTAAAACACACCGAGTCTTTAACTGAAGCGGTTATCACGGAGGTTGATCCTCGTTTAAGCCGTTTGTGTCTCAAGGATTTGTTTCTGTTACTGGCGAAGAATCGGATAAAGTACGGTAACCATTCTTCGAGATACAGCCGCCTATCACTCGTTCATACTGGCTGATGTTCTGCCGCTCTCAAACAAAACGTTGTGTTGTGCTGATTTGTTAGTATGGGGGATTAAAATGAGTGAGCTTAACGCCCCACTTTATAGGATCTATTTGCATTCAGCACTTGTGTCAGGACAAGTGAAGGTCGCCGTGCTTCCGCAGTTTCCGATCAGTGGCATTTCGTTTATTTTGGGTAACGATTTGGCCGGAGGAAAAGTGTTTCCTCTGCCCAAAGTAGTTACTGATCCCATTTCGGTGGCGCCTGTTGGCTACTCCTCTGCTGTCTCTTCTGCTTTATCTGTGCCAACTCTGTTCCTGTTTGTGGCATTACGCGAGCACAGGCTCGTAAATTCGGTGAAACTGTTGATTTGTCTGAGTCGTTTATGGCTACATTAGATGAGGATGAGCTTGTTTGTCCAGTGTCCCCTGCTACTGAAAGTGTAACAAAGTGTGAAAAAGTTACTAAATGTGTCAAAGAGTTTGATCTTTTTTCTGCTGAACTACACCCGAGTTTAAACGTGACCCGAGAAACGTTAATTGATGCTCAGATAAATGATCCGTCTCTAACTTTGTGTCTGTCCTCTGTTGTAGCCGCCGAGGACGACAGTAAGCCTGGGTTTTTTCTAAGCAGCGGTGTCTTGATGCGACGGTGGAGTCCTGACTCCAGTGAGATACGCGTTGTGAATCAGGTGGTTGTGCCGACCGACTATCGTGTCCAAATTTTGAGTCTTGCACATGACTCCAGTTTGGCTTAATCATTTGCAAAGATGTACTGAGACATTGAGGCATGTACTTAGGCATTTGCAATTGATGAAATGAATGAGAAATTCAATTCTGTTGTGAACAATTGCCAAGAAGTTTGGAGGTTTGTCCATGTTGTTTTGAGAATGTAATTTCTGTTTCAAGAAATGAGCCAAACCAATGGAGAAAAACTGTTAAAAAAACGTATCAACGGTGTTGCGCAATTTTCTTGGCCCGGTTAAAATCTGACGTAACAAAGTACTGCCGCAGCTGTCACACATGTCAAGTCGTGGGAAAGCCCAATCAACCTGTTCCTCGGCACCACTTCATCCGATTCCTGTGCTTGGTGAGCCGTATGAGAGAGTGTTGATAGATTGTGTGGGTCCGTTGCCACGAACTAAATCAGGACATCAGTACATTTTGACTGTGGATGTGCGCCGCGACGCGGTACCCAGAGGCCATTCCACTGCGCACTTTCAGAGCTAAACCTGTCGTGAAAGCGCTCATTAAATCTTCACAACTTTTGGTTTGCCTGAAACTATACAGAGTGACCAAGGTACAAATTTTATGTCCAAACTGTTTGCACAAGTGATGAAAGAGTTAAAGTTAACATGTAACATCGAGTCCATACCATCCAGAGTCCCAAGGAGCACTTGAGAGGTTCCACCAAACCTTAAAATCCATGTTGCGTAAATACTGTCTCGAGTCCAGCAGAGAGTGGGATGAAGGTCTCCCTCTTCTGTTATTTGCTGTGCGTGAAACTCCACAGGAATCGTTGGGTTCAGTCTTGTGAGTTGGTGTTTGGTCATACCGTGTGCGGTCCTCTTCGTCTTCTTAAAGATAAGTGGTTGTCCGAGTCGCCAAAAGCAGAGCATAATGTTCTTGATTATGTCAGTTCTTCTCGTGAGCGTCTTAACTATGTGTGTCAGTTAGCCCGTGAAAAATGACCCACAGTCAGGTTAAAATGAGCGTTGCTATGACAAAAAGTCTGTTCTTCGTGTGTTTTTAAATCAGGTGAGAAAGTTTTGGTGCTGCTGCCGTTACCTGGATCCAGTCTGCAGTCTCGGTTTTCGGGTCCCATATACAGTGGATAGGAAAATCAGTGACACCGAGTACGTTATGTTAACACCAGACCGGAAGAGAAAAGCAAGAGTATGTCATGTTAACATGCTGAAACATTACTTTTCCAGAGTGAGGGATTCCCCGCCGTCTCCCGCTGTGCCCGTGATGTCCGTGCCTGCTCCTCAGTACCTTCTGGCTGACGATGGTTTGGCAGAGAAAAGTGGATTGATGCCGGCCGCTCGTTTAAGAAATTCAGAGGTATTGTGTAACTTGAGGACTTTTTGTCCCATCTATCTGATTCGGCCCGTGCGCAGATTGTAAACTTGATTGAGGATAACTTATTGCTTTTCTCTGACAATCCCAGGCAAACGTCGGTCCTTATCATGATATTGATGTGGAGGACCACAAACCCATAAAGCAACACGCATATAGAGTGAATCCGGCGAAAAAGAGCTATGATGCGCAGGAGGTGAATTATCTGGTTGAGCATGGGTGGCTGTTCCAGTATAAGCGCGTGGAGCTCACCCTGTGTTCTAGTTCCGAAACCTGATAATACCCCTCGTTTTTGTAATGATTACCGCAAAGTGAATTCAGTTACCAAACCCGATTCTTTTCCGCTCCCTAGGATGGAGGATTGCATAGACCGTGTGGGTTCCGCCAAGTATGTGACGAAGCTGGACCTGTTAAAAGGTTACTGGCAAGTTCCTTTAACACCAAGGGCCTTGGAGATATCTGCTTTCGTTACACCTGATAGTTTTCTCCAGTATACCGTCATGCCATTTGGATTGCGTAACGCACCCGCTACGTTGCAGCGGTTAATGCGCATCGTTTTATCTGGCGTCGATAATTGCGAAGCATATTTGGATGATGTTGTTGCTTATTCCTCGACTTGGACTGACCATCTTAATACATTGTCCCTTATTTTTAGTCGTCTCCGTGAGGCATCCCTCACTTTTAACCTCGCGAAATGTGAGTTTGGGAGAGCCACTGTTACCTATTTGGGTAAGCAGGTAGGTCAGGGGCAGGTGCGTCCTTTAGCTGCAAAAGTGCAGGCAATTATCGATTTTCCGGTCCCACAGTCCAAGAAAGCCTTGCGTCGCTTTCTTGGAATGTGTGGATATTACCGTGGTTTTTGTCGCAACTTCTCTGATGTGGTGGTTCCTCTCACGGGTCTCGTAAGTCCTTTAAAGGAGTTTGTTTGGTCTCCAGCGTGCCAAGCTGCTTTTGAGTCTGCCAAAGCTTTGTTGTGTAGTGCCCCTGTTCTCGCTGCCCCCCGTTTTACGCGTCCCTTTAAACTGGAGGTAGATGCCAGCGCTTACGGTGCAGGCGCTGTGCTTCTGCAGGAGGATGATCAGGCGATTGACCATTCTGTCTGTTACTTCTCCAAAAAGTTTAACAAGCATCAGCTTAACTACAGCACCATCGAAAAGGAAGCGTTGGCTCTCCTTTTTGCTTTGCAGTATTTTGAGGTTTATCTCGGGTCTAGTTCACAGCCTATCAGTGTTTTTACTGATCATAATCCGTGATATTCCTCGCTAATATGCGAAACTCCAACCAGCGGCTTATGCGTTGGTCTCTCCTTCTGCAAGATTTTAACTTGCAGATCCGCCATAAGAAGGGTACCGAAAACATAATGGCAGATGCCTTGTCCAGGTGTACCTCGGACATCTTGAGCCAGGTAGGGGGTGGTTCAGTTTTTAGTTGTGGGGTGTTACGACTGGGGTCGTATTCGTTGTGTGTGGGTGTGCATGTCCTATTTTTTCTTTATGCAAATAGGCTGTGCCAGTGCTCAAAGCTGATTGGTGGAGGCAGCGGAGTCCTATCTGTGATTGGCGGCAGCTGCGCACCACCGTCCATATAAAGGAGCAAGATGGCGACCGTCGGAGAGAGACAGAGGGAACCTACCAACCTACCACACTTTGTTTCTTTGATTGTGTAAAGTTCAGTTCCTAATTGTATGGGTGGACCTTTCAATGTGTTTAGTTTTCTCCTGTTTGTTTAGTTAGGAAGTCATTGTTATTCTTTTGGCCCGTATGGTTTGTTAGGTTATCTTATCTTACTTTCAAGACAGGGTTGTTTTTGTTTGTTGTTTTCATAATAGGCCACCCTACAGTTTAGTTAGTTTTGTGTGACTGATTAGTGTGGGGCGACTTCTGAGGTGATAAACCAGTAACTGTGTTGGTATAGGCCATGAGGTGCCAGCAGAACAGCTTCAATCTATGTAGGAACTGATGATGATGGAGAGCACTGTTGCACATCCAAGTCTGCTGTAGGTGCCTCATTTTTAGCTGGGATAGCCATCTATATGTGGCTTGCCTTTAAATATTTTTGTACAAAACTCTGCTCAAATCTAAAGGAATTATAATTTGTTGCATGTGGGTACAATGATATAACTGGATGGATTAATTGTTTAGAATCAAAACTAAATAATGACATGTTGCATGCTCCCTGAGTTTGACTGAGTTTCATTATCCAAATGTGATAAACATCAGGCCGTGAGAGGGCGGACAATTTTCGGCACTGAGCCTTTAGTTAAAGTTTTACAGTATGTGTGTTTTATCAGTTATGTGGTGCCTAAGGCAGATAAACCTGACTGCCATAATAGAGAGCTATATGTTAGACACAATCGTGACATAACATAATAACCAATTTATTCTGAGCAAAGATTTTGTTTTTCTTTTCATTGAATTTGAGTAGATGTTGACATTGGGATGCTAGAGTGACACATCGGTTAAAGGTATTTACAAAAGTCCAAAGACTTGGGAGGTCTTTCATGACCAAATTTTCAAGACTATAATTGTGCAGCAAATTGCAGACGTCTTTTACAACGGATACCTTCAGAGCAGTGGTATGATTTCATAAATGGCTACACGTGTAGGTAATGCATATTCAAAGCTTAACCAAAAATATTAGCATAGGCAGGTAATTTACTGTCATCAGGGACTGTAAGTTTCTAAACCTACTGAATGAAGGGAGGCCTGCTGTTCTTCATTGCCCTTGACCTTGTCATGTTTTAAATTTAATTCATGGCTGATGTAAAGACCTAAATTAATAACAACTTTTATTACAGTGGGAAAACTTGGTCGCCACAATGGGTGACAGAGGAGAACACCACAAATTAAGGAAATGTTCAATCCCATTGTTTTGTTCCATAAGCTGTGGTTACAGTATATGTTGTTATACAGCATATCGTGTTGCTGTTGTATAGTATTGTTTGCTGTACAGTATTTGTTTTGCTGTGTATAGTATTTGTTTTGTTTTGCGTATAGTATTTGTTTTGCTGTATAGTATTTGTTTTGCTGTATAGTATTTGTTTTGCTGTACAGTGTTTGTTTTGCTGTACAGTGTTTGTTTTGCTGTACAGTATTTGTTTTGCTGTTGTATAGTTTTGTTTTGATGTACAGTAGTTTTGCTGTTGTATAGTATTGTTTTGTTTTGTTGTACATTATTTGTTTTGTTGTACATTATTGTTTTGCTGTACAGTATTTGTTTTGCTGTACAGTATTTGTTTTGCTGTATAGTATTTGTTTTGCTGTATAGTATTTGTTTTGCTGTATAGTATTTGTTTTACTTTACAGTATTTGTTTTGCTGTTGCATAGTATTTGTTTTGTTTTGCTGTACAGTATTTGTTTTGTTTGGCTGTACAGTATTTGTTTGCTGTTGTATAGTATTTGTTTACTTTTACAGTATTTGTTTTGCTGTTGTATAGTATTTGTTTTGTTTTGCTGTACAGTATTTGTTTTGCTGTTGTATAGTATTGTTTTGCTGTACAGTATTTGTTTTGTTGTATAGTATTTGTTTTGCTGTATAGTATTGTTTTGCTGTATAGTATTTGTTTTACTTTACAGTATTTGTTTTGCTGTTGCATAGTATTGTTTTGTTTTGCTGTACAGTATTTGTTTTGCTGTTGTATAGTATTTGTTTGCTGTATAGTATTTCTTTTACTTTATAGTATTTGTTTTGCTGTTGTATAGTATTTGTTTTATTTTGCTTTACAGTATTTGTTTTGCTTTACAGTATTTGTTTTGCTGTTGATAGTATTTGTTTTGCTGTATAGTATTTATTTTGCTTTACAGTATTTGTTTTGCTGTTGTATAGTATTTGTTTTGCTGTACAGTATTTGTTTTGTTTTGCTGTTGTATAGTATTTGTTTTGCTTTATAGTATTTGTTTGCTGTTCCTAATTTATGAATTCCCTGTGCGGCGTCTTGAGTGCCAAGAAAGGCGCCTTTAAATTTCAATTTTATTTATAGTATCAATTCATAACAAGAGTTATCTCGAGACACTATACAGATAGAGTAGGTCTAGACCACACTCCAGAATTTACAAGGACCCAACAGTTCTAGTAGTTTCCCCAGAGCAAGTGTTACAAGTCCCAGGCAAGGAGACCGGGGGTAACAGATTTAAATTCCTGAAAGACAGGTGAAATAAGAGAGAGTTTGACACAGCAGCTTTCTTGTCTTCTCCCAAACGCATCTGAGTATTCATTCAGAATAAATCATAAAACATGGCCGTATTTCCATTTTTACACAATAACACTATCCTATAAATTCACATTCTAACTTACATCAGTTTTACAGGACCACAATGGCTGCGTAGAGCACTTCACACGGCTACGCGTTTATAAAAGTTATTGCTACACATAGCTGCCTACAAATACTGGTCTTATTAACAGAATCCCCCAACAGAGACAGAAATACAGGATCAAACATTTACTTTTCTTAAAGCTATATACATAAAACCACAATTTCATCAAATATATTGTATAGTTTCATACCTTATTTACATTCAATATACAGTAGGAGAAAATCATTCACTCTTATCACTTATTTACTCATCTAAACTTGTCAACATAACCGTTTCTAACAATGTGTCGTAGCTTGAAATGCTTTGTTATAAGTATCCTCGGGATGACAATAACCAGTTTGCTGCGAGCGGCAACTAGCCGGTCTCACGTAAAGTTATTCTAGTTGGCCGCCCCAGCTTGTTGCGAGACAGTAGCAAATAATAACCGTTTACAGGCTACTGTTGCCGGTTAGCTACTCAGCTAGCTGCCTCGATCAATGGTAAACTTTCTATTTACACTTGTATTCTTATATACAAACAGTTGTCAAACAGGCGTTAAGAAAAGGTTGAGACCCCAACAAGTAAAGATGGGCCGTTTACCCCTTACTGACCTGAAAGACAGGTGAAATAATGAGAGTTTGACACAGCAGCTTTCTTGTCTTCTCTACTTGGGGTGTGCCACACAAGCAACAGTGCGACAGTGGCGAGGAAAAACTCCCTTTTAGGCAGAAACCTCGGGACAGACCCAGGCTCTTGGTAGGC
>NW_022602683.1:0-24974 GCF_008692095.1 Etheostoma spectabile | reverse complement strand
CCTGCATCCAGAAGCAACAGTAGCCCACCCTCCTCTCTTCTTCCTCTACATCTTCCTCCACCTCCACTGAGGCATCTGGGACATCCAGACACAGTGTCATGCCCCCCACAGAGACCCTCAGGGTGCCTCCCAATGGCTCGCTGGCCCTCAGTCTGTCTGTGCCAACATCTAAGCTTTCCCCACCACTGCTTTCATCCCTCTCCTCGCTGTCGGCCTTCCCCTCTCCTTCGGTGCTTTGCCTCTGGTGTCCCCCCTCAGCACAGTGAGCCCCTCCTCCACCCTGTCAAAGCCTTACAGGCGTGGGGTACAGAGATTGGGGCCTTCTGAAGGAAACAACTGGACTGAAGGCAGCAGCTGAGCTGTGCCCACCACCACAGACTAGCCACCGCAACCTGACTCTGTTTTTATAGCAATCAAACACAGAGGAACAAAGCAAACTTTTTTATTTTCATTAAGAATCTTTGTATCTTGACATCAATGTGAATTAGGGAAACCCCAATCATTTTCTAGGCTTATAAAAAAAGGTTTGAATTAAAGCATACAAGAATAAGGGGGAGATGTCGATCTCATTATATCATAACTCTAAAGAAAGTATTCTAAATGATTTTATGTTATTCATTGACTAATTTAGTTACCATGCACTGTCTCCAGGCTGAGGATATTGTGACATATGGGCCAAGAATAGATGTAAGCACAAATATACTAGAGAATATTTTGTAGACCATACAATGGAACCTCTACATGGATATCTGTATTTAACATACTGTAATGTAGAGTTTTTAATTTGGTCTGCTTTTTGTGGTATCAGAACTCATGGAAATGAATAAGCATTATGTGCCATTGTTGGAAACTAACAAACTGAGAATTGTGAAATTGCATTCTTGTATCTATTTGTAATATTTTTGTACCAATAAATTGAGTTTAAAGTATAAAACATGGATTTAAACCAAAGTTTCTGTTTCTGTTGCATTTGCTCCTTCAACTCTCCAGATTGTTTTGTTATCATGATGTACAATAGGTAGCTATTTTATCTACCATAATGCCACATAGTCCTTTATACAAGCAGACAAACTGCCCCCTAAGTCATTAAGACCTTATCTTCCAAATAGCACATCATTTGCAGGTGCATTTTTGTTACAATCCCATAGAAGTTAATCATGTGATAATAAGGTCCCGGTTATTGACTGAAAGGCAATTCCTTTACTGTGTGCCAGGTAAGTAACCAAATCTGAGAGCATTGTTGCTCTTATGAATACCCAGGAAATCATTAAGAGCCAGAGGAAATCCTTTACAATGTTGCCCTGACCTCACCAGCTCGGGTTGGTCTGAAACGGAGACAATAGTGTGAACAGGATGGGGACATTAGAGGAAAGCGGTTAAAAAGTAACAACAATACACAAGACAGCTGGACCAATAAATCACCGTTCAGCTCCACGGTTCTAGTCCTATCCTAGTGACACTATTTTTTATGACTCGGTTTTATCCGTCCATGCAGCAGCTCAGTCTTCCAGGAAAGGCAGTATTTGATTTGTTCCCTGAGGGCTTAGGCCAAATGCTATTAATAAATAAAAATATGTAAATTAAGTATATTATCTTCCTTCAAAATAACCAATTAAATAATAATAATAATAATTCCAATTAAACCGTAATATACAAAAGTGTCTGTATTTGATGTGCTGAGTGCAGATGAATGACACAAACCTTGCTGCCTTTGATGAGGATTTTAAACATCAAAATCATGATTTTCATGAAGAGATTTAACATTAACAATTTGAACTGTCTTTTTGTCATATTATTAACATTTGGGGGTGGCCTCTAGCTCACTCAGTAAGAGAGTTTGCCTCATGTTGGCTGAATCCTGCAGCGGCCAGGGGTCAAATCTGACCTGCAGCCCTTTGCTGCATGTTATCACCCCATCTCTCTCTCTCTCCCTTTCATGTCTATCCGCTGTCCCTACAATAAAGGTAAAAGACCAAAAAATTAATATTTGAATTTGGCACATTGTGAACTTTTGCCAAATAGCCTACATTTGGATTAGTATGGGCTACAGATTTTTGTTTTTTTGACTTAAAAAAAAATCAGAACTGCCACCTAGTGGAGAAACATTGTTTAAGACATGCCTGATGGATGACTCATTTTGTGTATTTATTACATGTTCATGGACAAGTCTAACCCTCAAGGAATAAGCCTGACTATATTTTGATTTATGCCATAGTATACAATATCCCAAATTTAAATAACACTAGACATGAATGAATAATCAACTAGGGGAAGACGGCAAATCTCAGGATGTGTAGATAACTGATTCTTTTTATTTGGCAGTTTACATTTTCCCTCCTCTTTTAGCACAGAATGTATTGGATGGTGCATGCCATGTTCACAGAACCTCAAACCTTTATTCAGCAAAGCTTTCACAGAGAAATATATGAAGGGAGAAACACAAGCAGCAGAGGATGCAGGCAGATATCAGTGGTACTGTATATTAAAAAGAGACTAGTTCAGTGTGCTGAATGTAAAGCATTCTGCATTCATTCTCTATCTAATCCCCTAAAGAGAGCAGAGGCTAATGGTGCCTTGTGGTAAATTCGCATACACACACCCACACATACATACGTTATGTTCACACTATCAATATCAAGATGGGAGCAACAGCACATTCCACTGTCCAAGACAATATGCATGGTACCAGTATAATGTCATAACATTCAAGAGCTTAATGTCCAAATACTGTGTATGTAACAGAGCTGCTGATTTAGCTAAATATGGAATCATTATGAAATGGCGCTGTCAGAGTAAGAGGGAATCTACAAGTGTATAAACAGTTGCTCCCCTTTGGGCAAAGACATTCTCAATATCAATAAAGCACCTATCAAGGTCATTATCAAGCTCATTTCAGAGGAGGTGGACACTTTATAGATCTGTAGAGTTTGGCGTATTGTTAAGTTCCAAGCGTGCATGTTGAGAATGTGTTGGTGTGCTTGAGGAAGATACAGATGGGATACGTTGATATCTGGAAGGAGCCTGTGGTGTGAGTACACCGACCGTCATTCTTTACGAAGACACAGAAACATCATCATCATGACATCATCAGGAAACACTGCAAAAATGTCATTCTATAGCCAACTCACAACACTGACGGCTTTCACAAGAAAATGGTTGTGGAATCAAATTTCAAGAACTGAAACGTTAATCAATCACAAACAAAATGTTGGAAATTGTACAGTGCAGTACAGTACAATCACTGTGTGTACTTCACTTACCATGATAGATAGATAGATAGATAGATAGATAGATAGATAGATAGATAGATAGATAGATAGATAGATAGACTTTAAGAAAAAAGTATTTACAAAATAAGCCATAATCTCAATCATTTTTTCTAAAATCAACAAATCCATTCAACTCTCAAGATGTGTGTTATTGATGTTTGTATTCACTGATTATACTGATAGTGGTGAATACTGGTGGTGTGGTGTGTTGTGATGTGGTGTTGAGGTCCTCGAACCTCTCGGCCTCTATAGGGTTGGGTGTCTGTTCAGAGGAGGGCGGGGCGGGACTGGATGGAGGAACGTTGACGGACCATGGAGGTCAGGACTTGTGTGAGGCTCATGCTGTCAGCTTGTTCTTACGCACCAAAGCTGCATGTCTCTCCTGAATACAGCGAAACAACAAAGAGAGAGAAACGTTAGTCACCAGGCAGCGCCCAAACTCTGTTAAATTTCGTCTGAAGGTGGACACAAAGAAGAAAACACACAACTGAGATCTTTGCATTTCTCACCTTCTCCTGTAGACGTTCAATCATGGCTGCCAGGTGGGCTTCACGGTTCTCCTTGATCTGCTCCATCTTCATCTGGAGCTTCTCCTCGGCCATCTTACTGAAGTTGCTGTTCTCCTCCATGGCCTTTAGCAACACTTCCCTCTCATGGTCTCGCTTTTCTGCCAAAGCCCTGAGCAACTGGGCCTCCTGAAACTAAAATATGTAGAGCAAACAATAAGAAAATAGACCAAATGATTAATTTTGAATGCTTTATTAAAATGTATTTCCTTTTTTCTTCTTTTTTTTAAACTCCCAAAGCTATTTCTAACAGGTAAAGTACTCACCTTCCTCCGGTCTTCAGCAGCCTCCAGTTTCTTCTCAATGTCCTCCAAGGAGATATCTCTCTTGGGGGGTGAGGGGAGGCTGTGGGTTACATCTGACACTGGAGACAGAGGCTTGAGAATCACCTCAAAGGCCTGGCCAGAGGATCGCTTGTTTATAGCTTTCACCTCCATGTCTGTAAATCAGACAATCATGATGGTGACACCAGCAAAGTCAATGTCCAATAACACAATATTCCAGTCCAACAATATGTCATTATTATTAACATTTGAATTTACAGGATGGATATATACATCCATGGGGGCAGGCAAATATATTGATCCAATAGAACATCAATATATGAGCTGATCCATACCTTCAAACTCACACACAAGCTTGTTGCGTGACTCTGGGTAGAAGCAGGAGCAGATAAGGGAGAGGACAGACAGCTCCTTCATCTTCTCTTTATATGCTGTAGGAACATAAAAACACCATAGCGTCTCATGAAAACAGTAAAACACACATTGCATGCCACCAATTAATTAGTATACTTGAGATCATTCCAAAATAAGATATTACAGGTTAGGAAAGGAACATTTGCACAATAAATCAATTAACATCAGATGACTAGTGTGCCTGTGCCTTGTTTCTTAATAATTTATAGATGATATGGATAAATGGATAATGTAAGGGTGATCAAACTAAGATTCTTTAATTGGATATTATAGACATTTGTGACTCATTTGAATCATCAAGAAATCATTATTCACTTGCAATCTGTAAAATGAGTGAGTAGACAGGCTTGTGCATCATGTTATTTAATTTCCTGTTCAACTCCCAGCTGATTGTCCCGTCATGATCCCAATAATAAGAAACATTTACTGTATATCTACCGGTCTTCTCGCGGCCTTATTGTGGAGTGTTGCTGTCAGAGCTGTCAAATACAGCCGATTGGTAGTCTTGACTTTTTCTACTAGATCTGGGGTAAGATGTGCTTTCAACCAGTTCCTTACTGACTATTTTTAATCTCATCTGCAAATTCTGTCACTTTTTCCATGCTCTCTCATGTATTTCACAAAGTGCCCACCTGGCTGTTGTAAGAAGACTACAGATTGTTAGTGCTGCTAAGCCTTCTGCTGCAAAGGCCAGTGTGTGAAGCGGCCCCTTGCTGCAGGGCTGGCCTGCCTCCCACCCTGCCATGCACCTGTCTCCTCCGCTATATGTCTGCCACAAAACATACCACAAGGAAGCCAGTCTGCACAACCTGCTACATTTTGGAGAGACCAAATGGGTTGCTTATATTAAGGCAACGTTTTAGATACAAAGGCTAAAGAAATCCATGAAAACAAATATGCTAAATGCCTGGCTTGACAATAACTGTCCATCTGAGGAGATGACTAATGCCAGCTACAGTCTTATCTGATCGTTTAAGATCCAGTGTGCTAACACCTACGGGTAAATTTGCATTTTTTCATATGCCAAAAGGTTGTTTTTTTGCTAAATAAATGGTAGCCCATCTGTCACAGCTGGTGAAGCATCCTTGGCACAGAAAGAAACAAGAAAAAGCTACAGGCACAAATCAAAAGGAACAATCCAAATAAATGATCAGATGAAACAATCGCGTTCAGGAGAATATATATATATATAGCCTATAAAATAAGCATAGCAATAAACAAATCAAAGTAATATAAAAGCCAGACTGATAAAGCACTCTCAGCTTAGCTGTTGGCTAAATGGTCGGCAGCACAGCATCTTGGGTGGGGTCCGTCTGCATTATGCTGCATGTTGGGGCCGCTGTAGCATGAACCGCAGGTGCGGCGTTGTAAATAAAGCTGTCAAGGGCCAGTCCATGTAATCTGATTGTCACACAATACAAGATCAAAGCAAATCAGGACTAACACATTGACGTAGATGCGGATAATGAAGGAGACATTCCAGTAACCTAATGACGGAGGATTCTTGCGCTTGTAAGACCATTCTTGCGGTCTTTATTACCAGACTCATTAGCTGAGACAATAGGTTCGATGTCGATGAAGAAATATCAAGGCAAGTGATCTTAGTTTTAATCCTTCAGAATAGAATATTTCTGAGTTGAGTCATTACAGACGCACGACCACCTAGACAATACCAGGCCGACATGGACTTTAAACAGAAAAGATCAGTTATAAGTCCATCAATCCATCCATCCATGGACACATGGGTTACATCCGTATACATCCATGCATCGATTTAAACATGACCTGTCTGAACACGCTTACCGGTTGCTGTTTTGGCCATGGCTGATGTATTTCTCCGCAGAGGATGCTGTAGCTCTGTTCAGGTGAGTTGTGATGCTGCTTAAGGCACTGAGTCAGCGAATAGACAGGACTGTGATCGGATGGCAAACAGGAGGTGGGCACGCACGGGAGCGCGCAAACAGACCCTCCTCTCGTCCTCTGACGCGCAGAGCGATTTTCAGCATCCTACATGTATGTGACAGTATAGCCGACTTAAATGTGGCGACAAAAGCGCTGACACACAAGGAAGTCGAGAAATATGTTCTGCAGACCGGATAGTTGCAGCTCAGTGTATCCACATTTTGGAAAAAATTCCCTATAGGCCTATCTCAATGGATAGCCTATTTGTAAGTAGGCTTTTTGCATTGTATTTTTAAGTTGACAGCAATGTTGTTCATTGTCATCTAAACGATTTAAGATGTTCATATAGCTGACAGATCAAGATTAAAGGCAGATGTTCACATAGCTGACAGATCAAGATTAAAGGCAGATGTTCACATAGCTGACAGATCAAGATTAAAGGCAGATGTTCACATAGCTGACAGATCAAGATTAAAGGCAGATGTTCTTGAGTAGGCTTCAGTTTAAGGTAGGAACAAATATATTTGTTTATCAGCCAAACAATGTTTCAATAGAGATCATCTTCCAGAACTTCAGTTACTTTAAATAGTCAGCCATGTTCATATTGTTGGTCATACTGCAACACACCACCGGCTTCTGTGCTTCCTGCTTCCTGAGAAAAAGCAGTGTACCTGTGCTAATTTTGTGAGCCAGAACATAAAACAAACAACTTCAGACTGCATGAGGATTTATTAGTGATAATACGTTCAATGGATTTGTTTTGCAGATTTTAACTTCTGAAAACTTATAAAAATAAATAAATTAAGAAGCCTAATCATAAAAAAAACTACATTCTGCATAACAAATCCACCGGATATACACATTTTGTAACAAGAGATTCCAACACAAGACACTGACTTATCAAAATCAGTCTAATTTCTTTTGGTTCTCATTAAAATGATTTACTCTATTTGAGCTAATTTTGCTACAGCACCATTTTAAGCACAGACATATCAAAGTCATGAACCAAAACAGGTTTTATGGATAAGGAACTTTTTATGTTTCATAAAACAGAGGCCGCCTTAAAGTGCTCACATTATGCTCATTTTCAGGTTCATAATTATACTTTTTGTTTATATTATACTTTTTGTTTGATTATATATTTTGTTATACTACACATTGCTGCAGCTCCTCTTTTCCCCCTGTGTGTTGAGCTTTTTTTGTTTTAGCTACAGAGTAAAGCATCTCACTTCTGTTCTATCTTTGTTGGGAGTTGCACGTGCGCAGTAGCTAGGTAAGCAACACCAGCTAATCGGTTTGTGAACAGTGATTTCTGTTGGAGATGGAAACTCCCTTTGGGGTGGACTTTTCACTTTGGAAGCCTATTTCATTAACAAAAAAGATACATAACAAAATAAAGTAAAGGGAAAACGCCAAAAAGCATAATATGAGCACTTTAAATAAAGACATTTGATTCATATGTGCGGCTACATAACATTTAAGACTGACTTAAATTGTATTTAAGTTAAATTCAAGAGGAAACAAAAGTGAAAAAGTTCAATCCGGTTTATTAAGACATAATAAAATATGAAATTAAAATAATTTAACTATATAAAAGTGTGAACGGATAAATAAAAAGCAGTGCATAACTTCAAGATTCTGGAGGTATTACAGGTATGGCTATTGGTGAGCATAGAATCTATAAAACATGTTTATTTTCAAGAGACAATTTTGATGAATGCTTGCATATCAGTGTAATAGCTATTGCACTTAGCTACATGCTGCTTTGGCCTTCAATTGTTTCCTAATGTAGTAGCCAACCAGTATCTGAGGACGTTGTTGGTAACTGTGAAGAACTTCTTGAGACTCGTTCAGCTGATCCCCCTTCAGCCGATCCAGTAATGTCACACAAACCACAGCCGCTTTACACAACAAGAATACACGTTAGAAACTCAACGAAAAGAAAACTACTTCCTGTCAGGTATAAATTGCCAGCTATAACGATGCTGATTGTGCATTTTCTTACCTCGTAGACCACTCAGCTTGCACATTGCAGCAAAAACTGATGACTCCATTTCAATGTTGCAGATTCCTGCTTCACTGGCTTTACTGAGGTAGTTCTGTTTATCCTTCTCAGTGTAGGAGCAGAAAGCACCATCCAAACGGGCTTGCCCTGGGTGATTGATGAGACGGACAGAAAAGATGAACATTGCAACTGAAATACTTTAAATCTTGGTGAAAAATGTGTTTAACACCTCGATGCATCAGTACCTTCGTAGAAATCCAGTGTACACATGGTGTTGCCTATCACTGTCTCAAACTGGTTCAGCTCTTTGCTGCACTGCAACAACTCCTCAGCCAGGCTTTGGTCCAGATCGGTATTGCGCACCACAGTCTTCCCCAGGATCACCTGCTCAAACTTGGGCAGGAAGGTGGCATCCATAGACTGCTTGGTAACAACAACTGTGCCAGGCTTAAGCCCTGAAAAATGGCAAGTAAATTGTAGTCTGAACATACAGAAAGCTTGAATTTAAAAGTATGTTTCACATGTTGAAACCTACCAGACTGATATCAAGTCAAATTAGCATCACGTTCATTTCCAAGTGAACATCTAACGACATTCTTAAAATGATTTCAGATAGCATGTCTTTAGGTCAAGTTGTAAGTCAGTGGAACGGTCTACTACAATGTAGTCACCGTTCCTAGAATCAAATCACACTATACCCTTTAGCCATGCTGAAAATAATTGATATGGATTTCAGAATATGCCTCAGATCAACCCCCAATGGTTTATGACATATTCAGAAAAAAGGTTGGTACACATCTAAATACATATCAATTCTCTTATTTTGAAAACTAGAGAAGTGCCATCTTGGGCTAATCACAATTATACACAAAAAGCCATATTGGATGACACTGCTCTAAAAGCTAAGGGACTTTGGGCTCCCTCTTGTGGTCCAACTATGAAAAGGTGTCTTGGACAACGTCCCGTATTAAAGTCATCTACTGTACTCAATTCAATTGTATTTATAGTATCAATTCATAACAAGAGTTATCTCAAGACACTTTACAGATAGAGTAGGCATAGACCACACTATAATTTACAAACACGCAACAATTTTAGTAATTCCCCCAAGAGAAATGATTTAGGATGTATGCATTACCACACTAACCATCTCATGGAAACAACAATTTTATCACACAGGGAGTCCAAGTCAAGGTTTCTTACAGAAGTTAATTTACAAGATCACAGGGAAACTAGCATCCTTTGAGTGTTAGCAGTCTTCGTGATTTGATAATGCAACACATCATCAGATGTATTATCAGGCATTTTAAATACATATTCTAATTAATAAGCTTACCTATTCCACCTGATGTCCCAATGCGTATAATTGTAACATCTGTGCAATTGGCGTGATGGAGGAGCTTTATTAGCTCATGCAACATTATGGCAATAGATGAGATGCCCATCCCATGCTGCAAAATATAGGACAATTTTCACATATATGTAGTATGTTAATATAAATGCACAGATTAATAGGATTACTAATATTTGTATGTTGTGATAGGTCATACATACACTGACAGACAGTACAGAGCCAACTTTGTACATAGCATAGCGGTCTGTTCCAGCACAGATGTTTGGGTACTCTGAATTGGGGTCTTCCATACCGAGCTCAGCAGCAATGTACTCAGTGAAGGCTTTCATTCTCCAAGGACTGCCCCCAACACACACAAACTGAAGGAAAACACACAAAACATTAAAATAATAGCAGAATAAAGATTATTATGGAGGTGATTTATTTCCCAAGAAATAAATTACTTTGACATCACCAAACATAGTTGGAAGGTCGTGAGTTCCAGTTCCTAAACCAAAGTGGTAGAGGACGTCATCTTTCAGTGCGTCCAGTGTGGGTTATGCACAAAAACAGGCCTTTGGGGGAAAACAGACATTAAAGGGTCAGTTCTAGCATGACAAGAAGACTGAATTGCCATTTTATTTCACTTCATTCATTGAGAGGCTGAACAAATCTGATATGGGAGCATCTCCATGCCAGGTCAGTTCAACCAAATCTACCTTCATGTGGGTTATAATGTTCAGGTTTTTTTTTTTTTAAACTGTTTTAAAAGTGTTGATTTAACTGTGTAGACAGTTTGGAGGATATAGTTTGCACTACTGTTGAACTGTATTCTATTCTGCAGACGTTTACAATTTGATAAGAATTAATTAGTTTTAGCTTGGTAATCCTAATAAACTGGCAACTGAGTGCATACATACTATAAATAAGTGAGAAAATGTGATTTTAAGATGTAAGACATACTTTATTGATCCCGCAAAGGGAAATTACATTTTTTTCACACTGTTAGTTATTACACACATGCACAGGAACTATACATGCACTAATGGGTTCAATGCCTTGCTCAAGGGCACCTTGACAGTGCCCAGGGGCTGAACTGGCACCACTCCAGCTACCGGTCCACACAGTGGACAGTCCATATATTTAGGTGAGCAGCAGTAACACTATCGGCCAAATTAATTATTAATTGTAAACAATGTGGAAATAAAGTCGGCCTACACTTAAAATTCCTTTGTAGTTAAATCATTTACAAGACAATCATTTACAAAACCTACATTTTACATATAATAATAATAATAATAATAATAGGCTACTTGGTAAGAAAACCTGTCCTGATATACTGTTACACCTCTTTCCTCATCCAAACTTAACCTTACAGCACAGCCTCAGCCTGGCCTACTGTATCCACACATCCATAACCATGTAAACAAACGTTTGAACTAGCGGTTAACTTAGGATCGAAGAAAGTTACCTGGTGCATAAATCGGTCTTCTTGTCGTCCTTTGAATTCATCTTCCTGAAAAAGAAAAGCCGTGTATATATTAACAGTCTACGGTCCGAACAAAATTATTCAATGACCGAGAACAAGGCCACGCTCTAACAGCCCAGCTCTGAACGTTACAATTGCAAACTGGGGATTTATGATTAACCGTGTGTGACCAGAAATGAGCCTAACCTAAAACACAATTATGAAAATTAAAAAACACCCTAGCGTAGATTCTTAATCAGACATCACAGCACTTCATCGCTCACAGCGGGAAAAAAGAGTTTAGCTCCATCTTTACCTTTGAAATAAGCCAACAGGATAAACAAGCGCAACGGCTACAATACAAACACTAGAAAGACATTTACCTTTGGATGTTGCTGTTATAGTCTTACTGCCAGTGTCCGTTTCCTCTGTTTCTGAAAAAAAAAGATTTCGCTCTCTCTGACCTGACGTAGACACCGTAACGTGAGCCTACAGCCCACAATGACATGACGTGGAGCACGTCACAAGCGCATGTCCATAACTAGAACGCTCATAGGATGTAGACTACCCTGCCTCGGTCACGAACAAAGGTTACTAAAGAGCAGACGTGCAGTTACCACATTCACCGATGTCCGCAGGGAAAGGCACAGCGTGTTCTAAAAACCCCTATTTTGCCATATGATTTCCGGCAGCTTCATAATACACTTCGATTATATTTTGATGACAGTGGTAATAACCTCCACATAGGACCCTCCCTCCTCAAACCCATCAGAACAATGGAGTGACTCACTATGCTCCTTTCCTGTTATGTCATAGGTAAATACAGCAGGTACTTCTAAAGAATGATGTGAAAGATCTTAATAAAATTTTGACTTTAAAGACTGATTAACTCAACTCTTTGCTTATTAGCTGGTCTTTAATGACTGAATAACTTCAAATAAAGTCAGTTCACCTGATATGATACCTTCGATACATTACAGTGGTTCCACATCTTGAAATACCTGTAGTCTGGAATTGTGTATCTCCCTTTCATTTGCTGCATATGAAAGCGGTGAAAGAAAGGAAAAGCTTGATCATGTGGAAAATTGATTTGTAGCAATGTTGAGTATAATGGGATAAATCTAGCAAATGTATCTATTCTTGTTGAGAGAGGCCATATCAGTTAATATATAAAAGTAGAATACAAGGTTTGCAATTATATTGCCAAGGCAAGGCAAGGCAAGGCAGCTTTATTTGTATAGCACATTTCAGCAACAAGGCAATTCAAAGTGCTTTACACAAAATCAGTTGAACAGATAAAACACAAGTAAAACAGTTAAAAATCACAAGCATTAAAACGGTAAAACACATGAATAGACAGTTAAAAACAAAGAGAAACATAAAACACAAGAATAAAATTTACAGTGCAGCATAAGAAATTTAAAGAAATGATTAGTCATTTAAAGAAAGGCAGCATCAAATAGAAAGGTCTTCAGCCTTGATTTAAAAGAACTGAGAGTAGCAGCGGATCTACAGGTTTCTGGGAGTTTATTCCAGATATGAGGAGCATAGAAACTGAAAGCTGCTTCACCCTGTTTAGTTCTGACTCTGGGGACAGAAAGCAGACCTGTCCCAGATGACCTGAGAGGTCTGGGTGGTTCATAGTGTAGTAGCAGATCAGCATATATTTTGGACCTAAACCGTTAAGTGATTTATAAACTAGCAAGAGTACTTTGAAATCAATTCTTTGAGACACAGGAAGCCAGTGTAAAGACTTCAGAACTGGAGTGATGTGATCCAGTCTCTTGGTCTTAGTGAGGACTCGAGCAGCAGCGTTCTGAATCAGCTGCAGCTGTCTGATTGATTTTTTAGGGAGACCTGTAAAGACCCCGTTACAGTAGTCAAGTCTACTGAAGATAAAGGCATGGACAAGTTTTTCCAAATCCTGTTGACACATAAGTCCTTTAACCCTTGATATATTCTTAAGGTGATAGTAGGCTGACTTTGTAATTGTCTTAATGTGGCTGTTAAAGTTCAGGTCTGAGTCCATGACTACACCAAGATTTCTGGCTTTGTCTGTTGTTTTTAACATTGTTGTTTGAAGCTGAGCGCAGACTTTTAATCGTTCCTCTCTTGCTCCAAAAACAACCACCTCAGTTTTTCCTTCATTTAATTTCAGAAAGTTCTGGCACATCCAGCCGTTAATTTGTTCGATGCACTTAGTCAGTTTTTGTATTGGACTATAGTCCCCTGGCGATAAGGTTATGTAAATTTGTGTGTCGTCCGCATAACTATGGTAACTTATTTTGTTTTTCTCCATAATCTGAGCCAGTGGAAGCATGTAGATGTTAAACAGAAGAGGCCCCAGAATGGAGCCTTGCGGAACTCCGCACGTCATATTTGTACGCTCAGATGCATAATTACCTATAGACACAAAGTAATCCCTATTCTTTAGGTAGGATTCAAACCAGTTTAGTACTGAGCCAGAAAGGCCAACGCAGTTTTCCAATCGGTCTAGTAGTATATCGTGGTCGACCGTGTCAAATGCAGCACTGAGATCAAGTAATACTAAGATTGAAATTTTGCCATTATCTGTGTTAAGGTGGATGTCATTAAAGACTTTGACAAGAGCCGTTTCAGTGCTGTGGTGTGGTCGGAAACCCGACTGAAAGGTATCAAAACTGTTGCTTAGTGACAAGAAATGGTTGAGTTGTTGAAAGACTACTTTTTCAATGATTTTACTTAAAAACGGAAGGTTTGATATTGGCCTATAGTTGCTCATTAGTGACTTGTCTAGGTTGTTCTTTTTTAAGAGTGGCTTGATTACTGCAGTTTTCAGGGCCTGTGGAAAGATACCTGAAAGAAGAGATGTGTTCACAATCTGTAGAAGATCAGAAGTCAAACAATTGGAAACATTTTTGAAAAGTCCCGTTGGTAGAACATCAAGGCAACAGGTCGAGGTTTTCAGATGTTGAATAATGTCCTCCAGGTTTGTATGGTTGATCGTGTGAAATTCTGTCATATTGGAACTATTTTTGCTTGAACACTGTGACAACACATATCCTGGACTTGATATGGAGGCACTGACTGTTTGTCTAATCTTTTGAATTTTGTCTTTGAAGAAGGAGGCAAAGTCATTGCAGGCCTTGGTAGATAAAAGTTCAGATGCTACTGGTACTGGAGGGTTTGTTAACCTATCAACAGTAGCAAACAAAGCACGGGAATTATTATTGTTTCTAGAGATAATATCAGAGAAAAAGGACCTTCTTGCATTCCTCAGTTCCAAATTATAAATGCGAAGTCTCTCTTTATAGGAGTTATAATGGACCAGGAGATTTGTTTTTCGCCACCTTCGTTCAGCTTTCCTACACTCTCTTTTTTCTGTTCTCACCAGTAGGACATTTCTCCATGGAGATCTTTTCTTACCAGATACAACTTTGACCTTAGTGGGAGCAATGGCATCAATAACATTTGTGATTTTACAGTTGAAATTATCTACAAGCTCACTGACTGATAGCCCAGAGAGGGCTGGTGTGGAGGAGAAAAGCTGAATAAATGTGTCACTGGTGTTTTCAGTGATATACCGTTTTCTGATTATCTTTGTTTGGACACTTTTGGGCACAGAGATAGTGCCGTTAAAGAAAACACAGGAATGATCTGAGAGAGCAACGTCAGTCACCACAACCTTGGAAATGTTCAGACCTTTGGAGACAATCAAGTCCAGAGTGTGCCCCTTATTGTGGGTGGGCTCCGTCACATGCTGAGTCAGTCCATAGTTCTCAAAAACACAACACAGCTCTTTTGTCCCCCTGTCCTGGGGGCTGTCAACATGAATGTTAAAATCACCCGCAATGATTACACAATCAAAGTTAATGCAGATAATAGACAGCAGTTCAGTGAAGTCATCAATGAAGGTTGCACAATATTTAGGTGGCCTGTAGATATTTAGAAACATCGCTTGAGGGGAAGATCTTAATTGAAGAGCAACATATTCAAAAGAAACAAAATTTCCATAACATATTTGCGTACAGTGGAATGAGTCATTAAACAAAATGGCGACTCCACCTCCTTTCTTATTCACTCTATTCTCACTCATAAAACTGAAGTTAGGGGGAGCTGACTCGATGAGAACAGCAGCGCTGTTATTATGGTCTAACCAGGTTTCAGTTAAAAACATAAAATCTAGATTGTGCTTAGTAATAAAATCATTGATTAAAAATGATTTTCCTGCCAAAGACCTGACGTTTAGTAAGGCTAGTGTTAGTGTGTTTTCATTTTTTGGGACAGGCTGTAGCTGACGAGGAATGGATGCTAAATTTGCTAAGTTTGCAGTTAAGTGCTTATTCACCATTCTTTTCCTATTACCTATCACAACAGAAATTGAGGAAGAATTGAATCCACAGGGCCCGGGCTTGTCTTGAAAAGAGTCATTAGTATCACTAGTCCTGCAGCCAAGGCCGGCACATATCAGATAGTGCTTGCCAGATTTTGCACACAAGCGTCCTTATCAGTCTGGGGGGAAGGAGTTTTCTGACATCCTGGTAGTGGTGCTTGGCGTTTTACTTTTGCCCGGGGTTGAGCCATGGGGGTAGGAAGGGGTGCATAATTGATGGGGGAAATAAGGGAAAGGGTGTGTGGAGACATCAGTAGAGACAGCGATGAATCCTCAGAAGGTTCGGGGTTGGGAAGGTTTGAGGGGTGCTGGACGGGTGAAGAGGGGAGTGGAGGTTTCGTGTCTCTGCTCTCTGGTCTCCCATGGTCAAATCTTTGCACAGGCGGGGGCTGTGCTGGATCACTGCCGCACTTTGTTGTGTCTTCCTTTTGTTTTGTGACCTTGGCAGAGGGAGCAGATGTGTAGCGCAGAAAGTAAAGCAGATTAGAGGTGAACAGCTTTACTCCTGGCTTGTTAAGGGAAAGTCTATCTGCTTTAAAAAGATGTCTGCGCTCCCAGAAAATGTTTAAATTGTCAATGAACTTCAGAGAGTGGACGGTACATTCAGTTGAAAGCCATTTGTTTAGTCCCAACAGTCGGCTGAATCTCTCATCTCCTCTTCTGACTGACGGTATAGGACCACTGATAAACACATTTGCGCTTAGGGGGGTGACTGTGTCAAGCAGTTCCCTAAAGTCCAGTTTCAGCAATTCAGACTGTTGCTTTACAACATCATTTGACCCTATATGCAGAAAAATGTTCTTCACAGTTGGGTGTGCTGCCACGATATCTGGGATTTTTTGGGTCAAGTCAGACACCATGTCTTTGGGAAAACATAGTATTTTGGTGTTTTTACTGTTTTTTAAATCTTTTACAGCAGAGTCACCCACAATCAGGGTTTGAGGCCCAGTTGTTAGCTTTTTACTTTTTGAATTGCTCTCAGTCCTTACCCTGCTGTGTGGTGATGAGACGCAGTCCCGGTCATCAGATGACTGTCCAGCGTCTTGCAGCAGAGGAGCAAATCTGTTATCCAGTTGCACACCAGGTTGTTGGGGGGGCATTTTGTTGCTTATTTTCCCTTTTGCAGCTGTCCACGGCTGTGTCCTACTAGGTACAGGGGTTGAAGAGGCGCTCTGCCCAGATGATAATGCAGGCCAGCCGGTCATATCACAAATGTCAGGGCGCTGTGCCCGGCCCGTTAGTCGTCCTCCATTTCCCAGGAAAATGATTTACTCTTAGGCTTCGCACCAGACAAGTTCCAGGGAGGACCGCCACTTGTTGATTTATTACCAGTTCCACCCTCCTGTTTCTTTGTAGTCTTGTTGGTGCTAATTAGCCGTGTGTTAGCATACTTCTGTCCATTGTTATGGGTCCATGGTAAAGTGGTGTCATTTCCACAAGATCCGTTAACTTCCACGTTCACTTCTAGAAGGTGAACCTTGGTTCCAGAAGTGCAATCTTCTGAAGGAGTTTGTAGTAGTCTTCTACGGAGAAAGGAGGCATCTTGCTGCTAATTAGCTTTAGCTACAATCACTGTAGGACAGGCTTGAGCTATTGGTAGGCCACGCTCACGCAGAAAAATTTTAAAATATGGCAATAGCCTACTATGTCTACAAAAAATGTATAGTCCAGTGTTTTTGAAGTGTCCAAGAGCCGCTGCTCATAGTTTCTCAGAGGAAAAGCACGATTATCAGCAAAAATATGCAAGCAGAAGCAGGAGCAAGCAGCAAAGCGTCTGCACTGTAAGAAGCAGGAATCAATAGATCTTGAATGTGTTGGCAAACAGCTGTCTATTTATAGATCCTATTGGATTTAGGCCCAATAGTCACTGTCATTTATGCTGTTATGGTCTTCAAAACCTCTAAGGGGAGATCTTTGACAGCTGTTCAAAAACTTTGTCAGCTGTTTAGTGCTGGGCAGGTAGAGTGTTTATTAGAGCTTTATGGTGAGAACAGCTGCCATCTGAAGCTGAAAATGAAATATAATAGTGAAATATGCTTTAAAAAAAAAAAAAAGACACCCTACAACTGAGGACACAGTTTTTTCCCTGTGTTGTTTGTAAAGCAATATCTTTCATATTACACTTAGTCATATAATGCATTAATACAAAAAGTTTAGATTTCATGCAAGAAAGAAAATATACCAATACACAAAACTGTTTAGTCAAACTTTCCTTTATAAGAGAAGTCAACATATTTAGTAAGACACATTAAATTAAAATTCCTATGTAATCCCAGCTAATACAGCTGATGACAAACATTCATCATTTTGACCACTGTCACTTCAGGTAGGGTTTGTTTCATCACTAATATAAGTGATGATGAGTCTGCATTAAATGCCCCCCCCCCAGTAAACAAAACATTACCAACACAGCTGACAAACAGCTGTTAATGTTTTAAGTCTTTTTTACAAATTTAAATACTTCACTCCAGCCAAAATTTTACAGTAGAAAATGTAAACATGCAATACTCACGTAAGCACATAAAGTGGTGTTTAGTATTATTACTTTGTGCAACTTCACTGCAAACTGTTAACAGTCTCAAACAAAAATAATGAACATGCAAATTTAAATGTCATAAATTAAATTAAATTCACTAATTTCTCAGCAAAAAACAACGGAAACACTCTTTGAGAAGTGAACACCTGTGCAAATGTCTTAAGGTGAGTGATGCCTTTCTGCGTCCCTAAAAACAGAAAATATATATTGATATGGTAATATATACACTTTAATTTTAATGAAGATACTACATTGAACCCAATAGCAATAGTAAATCATAAAGTACAGTACAATCATACAAAGACCAATGATAGTTTAAAAAAAAACAGTAATAAATCATAATCTAGATTGTCTCATTTGTTAGAGTACATGTTGTCAATATCAAACATGTTCTTGTAGAGAACATGTTTGATATTGTCAGAGTTAATGTGATTAAATGAAACTCACGTGTCTTCTTTTCCCCCATTCCATCTCATTTCATGAAGCCTTAGGTGCCCAAGATCTCTCTGTTAAGATAGTATGAAATCATTATTTAATCCAAACAGCACGTAGTTATTATTTAGAGAGGACACCCCAGTAAAATTGAATACCAAAACCCAACTTACTGCCTCCATTAGGACTATGGGGTGCTCAGGCAAGAATTTCGGTTTCTTTCTGGCCTCAGGAGAACTCGCCAGACCAATCAAAAATTCTCTTGTGTAAGATATTCTGCCTATGAAACAATATTTTAATATGTACAGTATGCATATATATTAAAATCAACATGACAAGAGTTCAAATCAGGCAAATCAAAATAAAGGCAAAAGGAAGTTGATATTCTGTCAATGCAGGGTAGATACACAATTTGGGAAAAACAACCTCAGAACAGAAAAGCATCCAAAAGCACTTTGTGTCTTACCTTCTTTCTGTTTGTGGAGGTTGACAATCCTGTAGAACTGCTCTATGCCAATATTTGCCTATCAAGCATAACATTAGAAGAAAATTAGAATTGTTTTAGAAAACAAAGCTGTTGTGCATAGTTTCTGTCTCCCCCATGTAGAATTCTAAGTAACGACGACGACACTGTTGGCCCGTCCACATGATATAAACATGAACACATGGAGGACACGGAGGATTAAAAAAACAATAGACTCTTCAGAAGAGGTCATTATCTTCACTTGAGTTTCTGGGCGTGAAAGTCTCCATACAACATAACCTTCAGAACATAGCCATACTGAGAAATACAGAGAGTTGTGTGGAGTTGATTGTTTATTAGTTTTGTAGCAACTCATTTGGCAATGGCTTGTATGTAACAGACGTTCATTAATAACAAAAAGTAACACACTAAAGCTTTAATGTTGCCCAAATAAACAGTTTAACAGGCACATAGTGTACTTAAAGTTATTTTAATTAAAGAAAAAGGCAAAGTGTGAATCACACTAAAATACTGAAGAATTGAAATGATTAGTCAATCTAAAGAAAATGAACCAACAACAATTTAGATAATCCATATGCAGCATGTGTGTCGTTTGTGTCATCTATCAAGCATGCCAAACATTGTCTGGTTTAAAGGTCTCAAATGGGATTTGCGGCTTTTGTTTTTATTTAGTTTTTTACAAATGATTTAAAAACAATCAACAGCATAATTAATAATGAATGTAATTGTAAGTTCCAACCCTTAAATATTGTCTTCTCTGGGATTTCTTACCTCTTGATCCTCTTCCTCCATCAGCGCCTGTCCACATGTAGCAGTATTTATTATGGGCTCTAAATTAGGTGATACAATATTATAAGAGCATACCATTATATATGAACACAATACAAAACCTTGGATATTCCTAGAAGTTTGACCAATTGGTGCAGACTGCTTACCACTGTCAACATGAATGCAGCGGCGCAGGGGTCTTGCTGGCTCCAGATGTTTTTGGAGGATCCTTCGTCTTGATACCTCCATCTAGCTTGTGTCAGTGAGGTTCAAACATGTTTTAAATCCACAACACTCTACAAGGCTTGTTCATCACACATATCATGAGCAGCGTTGGATTCAATATATTATAAATCAGTGCTTTGTAAAGTGGTGTTTGCCGATCATGGGGGTCCTGAGGTGGGTCACAGCCCCTGGCTGCATGTCAGGAATAGTGGTAGACTCTTTTACTTTTAAGTATCATGTACACATGACGTTACTATTCAGATGCCAGGCTTCAACTGATCTTTCTCAATTCATAGCAGACAGGTATGTAATGGATTTCTATTATTAGTTTGCTATATCATAAATATCCTGCATAATTTGACAGTATGTTAACCTTAAGTTATTTAGAAATAACAAATACTAGGAAACGATCATTTAACACTGACCAGGGCTTGTCTTAGGTTGAGTGTAGTAAAACAGCTAACGTGAGCAAATCAACAAAAACGACTTAAATTGGCCCCATTAACTTTAAGTAGGGTAACTGTAAGCAAGCTTAACATAAATAAATGTCGGTGAAAACAAGTTGTCGAAAACTGTCGAAACCTTAGTTGTGAAAGAAAGAAGCAACTTTGGAAACCAGGTAAACCTAGCGGGAAGATGCTTGTAGCCCATCAGTGTTCATGGCAGACATCTGTGTTACCATGGTCTGTTTTAACGGCGCACCACAAGCGCTTCTGTTTTACGTTTACGAATCCGTTTAACGGTCGGGACTGTGTCTAACGATAGTACAAGATCTCGCATTTTAAGATTAACAACATACAACGCATTTTAACATTAGCAAAAAATAAAACGTTAAACGATGGCAATTGCAACTTCACAATGATGCCTAACTTTGAACTCTACGAAACCACAATAGCTAGCTTGCAACATTGGCCTAATAACTTATACCGGAGATAAACGAGTTATCGACGTAGTCGGTGGACTTTAAAGAGAAGAGACGTTTAATGTTAACATATTCACCTGTTTTAAAAAGTTCCCTCGGCGTGGTTTTCTGCCTGCTCAACTTCTTCTTCTGTGTGTTTATTGGCGTTGGAGGTGTCATCACATGGGCTGAATCCCATCACCCTTATCAGATAGCTCCTCGACTCCTCGGTCCTCGGCTGAACCGGAAGTCGTTCTGTCCCTCTCATGGATGAGAACGACAGACCCTCCTCGGTCCAAGCTCTTATTTTTGCCCCGAGGATACACAACTGCAGCCATCCCGGAAGCCGTGCAGTTGAAGGAGTATCTAATTCCGTCCAAACAGATGACGAATTCATGTTACGTCTCATCCCATTTTGCTTATTGTCTCTCCCGGGCCTCCTCGCGAGGAAGGGAGTCAAGTGGAGGCAATCTAAGTGGGACGCACCAGATCAATAGAGACACAGGAACAAAGTGCTATTTTGATGCACGACATCCATACAGTTAAGGGAATTACATCATGCGGTTTTATGAGCATTTTTTTTATTTTCTCCAGATATTATAGGCCACATGCTGTTACTGGCTTTATTTGTTAATTACATTTGTTATTTTCACAAACTTCTGTAGCCTTCATATGAAAATGAGATATCCCGCTGTCATCATTTCGGTGTTGGCTAAGCTGCATGTTCAGGAAAAAAAAATTGACCTTGGTTAAGTTGTTTTTATACTGGAAGTTTTATATTCAACATAAGAAAAATCTATTCTGCGGCTTCACCTTTTGGCCTATTCATCAAAAACACAACACTTTTGAATTCTGCTAACTCCCCTACACATTGCACAAAGCTTCTTTTTTTACCCATCCTTCGATTTTATAAATTTTTGATATGTAAAAAAAGAAAATGCTTTGAATCTATTATTCAGCTTGACCTTTTTTAACCTATTCATGTCAAAACACTTTGTGAACTTAGCTAACTCCCCATCACATTACACAGCTTATTTTTTTTCAAAAATAAGATCATGAATAGGTCAAAAGGTAGGCTACAGCCGCATGAAACCAACTTTACCACCGTAAAAATTGGCACTAGGATGCACTATTCAGTGGCCATTGTGATCTGAATATCAACCGTCTCTGCTACCCCATTGCGTAAGCAGTGGATTGCATTTTATGCATTGCCCGTGATAATTGTGTCCGCTGTGTAGAGTATGAAAGGGAGCGCGTTGCTCGCTCGCATTGACTCTAACGGTCCTAAGATCTTCTGTTACTGCCATTAACATCATAGTCGCTCAGCGTTGTGCTGTCTGGGTTCGGGTTGTTTTAAGTTAATGATATTGGCTGGCTGCTGTTCAACTGTGGATGTGTCGTGTGGGCTGTCTGTTCTCATCCTGACTGAAGTCCCTTAAGGGCGGGGAGCGAGGCAGAAAAAGCAGTGTCTGTTTGCTTGCTAAATTAGCATTCGATTTGTTGTGTATCAGTACAACTGGCTAATGAATCATGGGTTAGAACATATCACCTGGGTTCCCGTGTGTAGACAGCAGTTAGAGTAACTAGGGAGGCCAAAAGGGTCTAACAGGCAACTAAATAAACCATCCCGTGTCATTAAAATGAACTAACAAATTTCTCTGGCTTTGAACATTGTTGGATACATTTAGGATAGTGGAAGTGGATAACTCAAAATATATAACCTGGTCAAGTTGTTTTTAGACATTTTAATGCATAAAAGTTACATATTGTACCCTTAACTTAACACACTGCAACGTATGAGATAACTATTAAGACATCCACGCCAGTACTGTATAAGAGAAATAAAATTTAGAAAGTTTACAATTTTTTTAAATTTATGAATACAAATTACAGATTCTCAGTAGTCCTATTTAGTTTTACAACAGGCAAATACTATATATCCCACTTAACACTATCATAAACACAGAACCATTTACGGGTATCCCATTTAAACTAATATCACAAGTTATCACGGATTCCTTTTAATTAGTGATTAACCTGCACTTTATACAAGTAAGATTAATGTGGCAAGCAAAAGGTGTTTACACTGCAAGTGACAGGTGTGTAAAGAAAAATTGCAAAAAGGTATAGATTTTTATATAAAAAAACATTTCATAACATGTAGTACAATGATACATTATTCCACTATATTGTAAATTAAGTCAACCAAAAATCTAGTATTTCATCTTAAGATGAAAAATGCATACAAACCCCAAATTTAGTCAAACTATATTGCCTAACAAAAGAAAATGCAATAAAAAAAAAAAAAAAAAAGCTCAACTACATTCCCTGTATTCACAATTGTATTGTGTAATCACAAAAACAAAGAAAAGGAAATTTTGTCCCTTAAATCAACTTTGTTTCAATCAACATTGTATATATCCAACCTACACAGCTAGGGCTGGTTAGTTGCCATGAAAGGCATTGTCACTTTTACTCAAGAAATAGCTGTATTTTTTCTGGACCTATTGGTCTTCCACTCAGTTCCTCAACTGCTGTTAACGCCTCCTGACGGGACTCGAATACTGCAGTTGCAGAGCCTTTAGATTTTCCTCTCTGGTCATACTGCAGGGAGACAGATCCAGGAATAATGCGAATCCATAGCAAAAGTCATAGATTTCTTCACTTTTGATTGGAATGGCAAGTTCAGCAGCTTTACACAAGTGGGACCGTCAAAATGTTGCACTGAAGGACCAAAGCCACCCCGAAAGCCATTACCTCTGTCTTGTGGAGTATGAGGACCTCCTGCATGGGGCTCATAATCTCCGCCTCCATGGATGTGAGCCTGCGCATTGGTCATTGGTATATTACCATCATGAGAAATCCTAAAATCAGGGTACTCCGTGTCACCAAGGCGATAGGATGCCTCACTTCTCCTGCCCGAGTACCGCTCTCCTCTTGGCATTGGCTCTTGCACAATTGGCTCTTGAACCACTGGTGGCTCAACACCCAACTGCCGCATGTGAGAACGTGAATGCATTTCAGTGTGACCTCTGACCCAAGAAACCTTTGTCCATTGAGAGACAGTGCACTCATAGCCTCTGCCTCAGACCGGAAGAGAACCAACGCCTTTCCAACTCCAGCACCGTTATGGTCACGCAGCACAAACACCTTGTCCTCTGTGATATCAAACCCAAGGAAGAAGTCCATGATCTCAACTTTCCGCACATCAAATGGAAGGTTCCGCACAAATACACATTTTTTCTGAGTCATAAGGATCACTGGGGCAAGATGCAGGCCTCTCCTGACACATTCTGAGTTTCCAGAAGGTCCGACATCCATGCTCTGAGATTCCAGAAGGGTGATCATTTTCTCTCTTGAGATTGGCCGTGTAGAAATCCATCGGTTGAAAAACTGCCTTTTTTCAGGAGTCAAGCATCACAATAGTCACGCAGACTCTTAAACAGCACAAATGTAGATCTTGTTCTTCTCCCATCACTGCAATTAAGTGCAGGATCTGGTCATCCTCAAGCTTTGCATTACGAAAAAGCTTTTTATGTCTTCTTTTCCACTGCAAAGGACAGATTTTCCATCAAAACGCAGTACTCGTCGTCGGAAGAAACTGACCTCAAAGGTGATTGTGACCTGTCACGATGTGGGTTCCTCTGATGGCGAACAGGGGATCTCCCTTTCAAAGTTGTTGACAGCCATTGACTCTTCACCAGTAGCCCGACGCCAAAAGTTACTGTAGTTGTAGAAACCTCCACATACCTTGAACAATATATTTTCCTATCCCTCTTCAAGGCTTCTTGTGCATCCTCTCTTGTGCAAATTTGACAATACCTTTCCCATTTTTGGCACCCTGTGCATTTTTCAACAAGACAATGTCATCAATAAGTAAACCAAAGAAAAAAGTCACAGACTTCCTCTTCAGTCACAGAGAACGGCATTCCATTTAGAAAACACATGCACAAAGTCATCAGTGTTTGAAGCCCTCTGGTGATGGGGAGGGAATAAGCTGATCTGCTAGCTGATC
>NW_022602682.1:0-40399 GCF_008692095.1 Etheostoma spectabile | reverse complement strand
AGGAAGAGAGTGTGGTGTGATTGGGCACAGCATGTTTCTCCTCATTCGCCATGAAGCTAGGCTATTCAAAGGTTATAATGACAGCTCAAACAGGGAGCCTTCTCTGGGGATAAAGATAAGGTGTGTGTGGGTTGTGTGGTGTGTGTGTGTGGTGTTGGGGTACAAGGAGGGGTTATAGGAGAGCAGGCATGAAGGCAAAGAGAGAGCGAGAAATCACTGCAGCATACTTTAAAGCATGGCACCAGTCACAATGTTCTATTGCCCTTTCTTTCATCAATTACACTTCTTCATTCCACGTTCGTCCTGTTTCCTAACCATAAAAGCACGTTTATTGTCAGAACAGTCTCACATATTTTCTCTATAATTAGGTAGTATTACAAACAATAAACACATAAACACAATAAGATATAATAATAAGCATTATGCAGAACAGCTGTTTAAACAATACAGCCACCACATTTGCAACAGCATCTGACACAACAAATGCAGTGAAGACGTGCTGAGGTGAGTGGGGACACTAAAGATGTGCATTTGCAAATGGTCTGTAATTGATCAAAGCCCACTGTTATGTACTGGGTGCCGTCTTTGAGTTATGGTGGTTTTGGGAACAATTGTGGTCTGTGGTGTGGAGATGGGTGGAGCAGTACAAAGGCAGAGCAGGTCAGGTAAGAAATATGGGACATAAAGTGTATGCTAAACATTTACCTTATTCCTAATTCTAGTGCATTCTGTTTGTTTTTGTAAAAATAGTAGTGGCTGATTATTAGGATCTCGCATTCCAATTAAAGAATAGTTGATTTTTTTTTTTATATTGCTTTATTGTGAGAATTAGATTAGAAGGTTGATTTTCCCCTTTTCCGATCTTATTGCTAAGCTAACTGGCTGTTTGCAGTATCATATTTAAAAAATACTGAAGGAGAGTGGTATCAATCTTCTTTTCTCACTCTTCCACAGATATATATTTTTTATATATTGTATATATAAAAACAATGGCCTGTATTACAATTATATAGACGGGTGCGTGGAATGTATTGCTAAGCTAAAACCTTTTATTTTCTTTAACAATGCTTTCATTCTCCACACTTTAATTGGAGACCAAATTGGCCAATAATCTGACATTACCATGACAATTTGGTATCAGCAGTGCATTTTTTTCTTTTGGTGATTGATATGGATTGACATGGCAGATTTGCCGTTGGGAAACACTGGGATAATGTGAGCATGAATACTGCATGGTTTCTCTAAAGTAGTACTAAACATATTACAAATTAAGTATAGTCATGTAACAGTAACAATGGACATTTCTTCCCAGAGCAGTGACAATAATGTCAAAAACACTGCAAGACCTACCAGCATCACCTTGTCAACCAATTGTTGGGAGACCCTATTAACCTGAGTAGACGTACAACTGAAGATAAATGAAGTCTAACATCGGCAATTCCTCCTTACAGTGGACTTACTCAATGACAATACACCGGAAATTTACCACCAGCTCTTCTATGATCCTCAGACTTGCTTTGTATTCTTGAACCAAGTGTCTTGACTGGCCAGGACTTCATCCTTCAGTAGGCAGAGTTATACTATGGTGGAAAAGCTCCAGCTGGTCTCAGGTGAAGAGAAGCTGTGCGAGGCGGCTTGGCACGGTTTGGTTGGGGCTGGGGCTGGACCTATAGGTGGATGTTATGCAGCTTTGCACACTGGCCAGGGATAAGCTCACCTCAAGGTCGGGGGAGCTGTGAGTGGAATACTCATGGGAAGTCTGGGCTTTATTTCACATCCCTGCAGATCCCTCTCCATCTCCTCGCAAATGAGGAAAGATTCTGCGAGGTCTGGAAGGGCCAGTGTTTTAGAGCAATTGCCAAGAATGAAAACTCTGGCAATAGAAACCCTATATCTGTTTTAGTGGGGCTGTATCTTTTTCCATGCAAAGGTGTGGCAATTGGCAGAATAAACCACAATATCTATTCCTACTGCATGCAACCACTTCTGTTTAACTGCAAGTTAATTTGTTGCGGTTGCAGTTTTAAAGCATACAAAAATATTGTTGCTATAGCGTAGAGATTTTAATACCAAATTTCCTGTCAATTTAATGCATGCATTCTGCATAATTCTAAACGGAAAAAAAGTGTAAGTGTGGGAGTCTAGCATGCAGATTTTATTCTGTATGTATATTTAAAAAATATAATCATGTATACGTAATGTACATACTGTACTGTAAACCCACCACACCCATGCTTACCCATATGCTCAAAAAAGTAAAGAGAAAACAAATCCTACATAACGGCGCACACACAACCACACACACAAATGAAAGGAGATCCCTGGGAACATTGACAAGTGTGCTTACCATAGCCTGAGGGAAAACAGAAAACAAAACAGAAACAGTCTGCTCTCTTGCAAATCCATGACAATAACAAATTGAGGGAGTTTACGTCTCATATATTATTTATATTATTTGATAGGGTTGTAGGCGATCTACATGGGAGAGAATTCTGGAGAGAATACAGAACATCTTGGAAGTTTGGTTAAAAGGAGCTGCTTCCTCCAAGGCTTGTTGGATGTATGTTTTTTTATCTGTCACATTTAAATGGAATAAGACACTTGTTCCTATTCTCCCCAGCGCTGCAGCACTCAACCAGACACACAAACATTATGAAACACTAAATCACTGATGTCAGTCAATGGAATAAGAAGTTGTAGCAAGGAAATATGTATTTTCTACTGAAAAATGTATCTGGATTGTTTGCATTCCACATGGTTAATTATGTGTTTGTGTTTGTTGTGTTTGTGGTATATCAGAAGTGTGATTTATTTTTCTAATTTGTTATTATAGTGTAATAGTATACATATATTCCTCTACCTGCAGGCTAGACGATTGTGACTTATTCATTCAAACCACAAAATATGAGGTTTTCAAATCAAGACAAAACCTAAAAAATTTGGAAAAGAGTTTGAATGTCATTATATAGCATAAGCTACTGTATGGAGAAATATTGATATTTGCGTTTCAACAAGCAAACTGAATGTATTTGTATGTATTTGTATCTGAATGTAACTGAAAAATGTATTTTTTCCATGTTCTTTTCAGTGTGTTTTCTCAAATCGTGTGTTTCTTCAGTAATGCACAATAACCTTTTACTGCTGGAAAGCTTCATTCTATTTTTGGTTTATGAAGTATTGCTATAGCTTACAGTGGCATAGGCAGTCAGGCATGTGTACATCTGTGAGTGGGTTGCATCAAACGGAGTGGATACACACTCAAGTTAGAATAGTTTATGTTTGTGGGGTAGGCAAGTGCAGATCACGTTTTCACATATTTGAGCAAATACAGTATTTATTTTGAAAATAAAAATTTGAGGAATGGATGGGGCACAATGAAGTTTTCTTAATGTTTTATTTGTCTTGAGTTTTGTTCAACGAATTAGATGAATGTCAAAACCTATGACAGTACAAGACAGCGAAAGGAAAGAGAAAATTCAAACTGTAATTTATTATATAGATGGAAAATGAAAAAAATACACAGCATTCACCCATTTGCTACAGAAAGGAGAATTTGTTGAAGGATATGTATGTGATGCTTATGGCTGAAAGATCAAGCATCAATGCTGGGATTAGTGGAAAGTACTAAAAATGCACTAAAAAGGGAAAGTAGGGAAGATAAATGTGATAGTAAGAATAAGAAAGCAGCATGTTTTCTTAAAGTGCTGTTAATGTCTGCTTCTGGTTTTATAGGCTGTGAATTCTACTGCAACATCCTCTCTTACCATCTGCTGTTCTTCAGTGTAAATATTTACAACATTTTTTAAGATAGGAAAATACAGCAATTTAAAAAAAATATCCATGCATAGAAAGAATTGAGCCTTCAATTATGTACAATGCCTGTAGATTGGGAAAGTGAAAATGCTTTTCTAATCAATAAGAGTCAGAGCTGCAAAAGTCCAACTAGTGTGGGTTAGATCTGACAATTTCAGAGGGATGCATGTGGGAACGTGTGTGTTATATGTAATATATAAGTAAGTGAAGAGTGAACACTATGGGATTAGGAGCAATATTGAATGTTTTTGGTGCCTAAGAAACATGGCTCATCATTTTGTTGATTACATCATCCACTAACATACACAAAACCACTATGAAGTCTGAAAACATCTGAAAAAAGTATGATCTTTAATCATAAAGAAATCAAAGAGCTAAGTTACAATGATCAAGCATAAAGGGCTGTCATTGTTAAAAAAAAAAGAAATTGGCCATTTTAGGCCTTTATTTTCACAGGACAGATGAACACATGAAAGGAGAGAGAGGGATAATGACATGCAGCAAAGTGTCGCAGGTCGGAGTCAAAGCCGCGGCCGCTGCGTCAAGGAGTAGGCTAAACCTTATATATGTGCTCCTGCTCCACCAAGTGAGCTAACCCGGCCACAGGTAGAATGTTTCTAGCTCAAAGTATAATGTGGTGCACAAAGTGGAAAAGCTTATACACAAACATGTAAAAACTGAATGAGTCATTATCAATGACTTGAAGTATTTGGTTTCTAAAGAAACCATCCATCTAAAGCCCTAAAATCTGTTTTTAGTTAAGTATTTAACGATTTATCTGCATAAATGAAAACATGGTCTTAAAATACTGACACATAGGCTATTTTGATATAAAACAGGGAATTGGACATCTTAAAAGTTTTAACATAATTTCCATATGTAATGAGTCACTTCATTATTTGCACATAAACGACTGTACAGTGGTGAGCATGCAGTAGAACTATGTTATGTCCACGGTGCACTTAGAGAAAAATTGTTATGCTATCAAAGTCTTATTTTTAGGACAATATCTGTAATTGTTGTAAAGATTATGTCCAATTAGCTTTGATTGGAGAAACATTTAGTGGAAACAACTTGACCTGCGTAGATTGATGACATTGTTATGAGAGCTGAGAGATGGAGAGATCAAACTGAATTAGTAGTCAACTGAGCTTCATCAGCTCTCAGAAATAGAATAATTAGAGTTCAGATGAGCTGCATCAAAATATTCATCTGAATCATCATGAAAAAACATTAAGTCTTACTCTACACTATCACTCCTCTACATTACCGTTTCTGTATAACTGATTTGTCATGATAGCAACTGCATACTAGTATTATAAAATGCTAAAAAAAGCTCTTTCTTCTGTTAGACCCACTGTATTTACGGGCACAAACCCATTTTCAGATATACTGTGCTGTCATCAGCCTTGAACTATCCACAAATTGACTTCCTTAAGTTAAACAAATAAACTGTCTGAATCTCACCATATACACTGTAAATCAATCAATCAAATTGTATTTAAAGTGTTAAATCCCCTTTAAATATGGTCTTTACAATTAAAGGAACACGGAAATAACGGCAACACAAAACAATTGAACGGGAATAAAGCAGTAATAATGAGCAATACAAAACCAACAATATAAGAGAACAAGTGAAAGCAACGGAGATGTTGAGTCACAGTCGGCAGTAAGTAATAATAGATCATTTACTACTCTGATCAAGGCAGTTTTAGTTGAATGACAGGAGTGGAAGCCAGATTGAAATTTATTAAAAGATTTTTGTTGGATAAATGGCCAGTAAGTTGGCTTGTAACATTCAATTCGATTTCAATTTTATTTATCGTACCAAATCATAACGAGTTATCTCAAGAAACTTTACAGATAGAGTAGGTCTAGACCACATTCTATAATTTACAAAGACCCAACAATTCAAGTGATTCCCTCAAGAGCAAGCATTTAGTGCAAGAGTGTTGAGAAAAACTCCCTTTAGGCAGAAACCTCAAGTGGTGAGGGAGAAACCTCGGACAGACCCGGGGTCTCGGTGGGTGGTGTCTGACGGTGCCGGTTGGGGGAGTGATGAACAATGGCAATTAAATTCACAATAAAGTTAATGGAACTAGGACTAAAACTAGTTGTTGTAGTAGTTCATGGCACTGCAGGGCATTACAAGGTAGCAGGGCGTAGCAGGGCACTGCAGGTTGATTGTTAAAGATAGAATAGAGATTGGCACAGACCAACAAAAGCGACAGTCGGAAGATACTGGAGAATTTGTTGCCTGGATTCTGAGATGAGTGTGGACAAGTTAAATTATCTCTAAATTAGTAAATCTTGCTTTTGAAGAAGTACATAAAGTCGTCTGCCATCAAAGAAGAGCTGTTGGCAGGGCTGCTCTGTGTGAGTTTAGCCACAGTGTCAAACCGAAACCATGGATTTTTTTTTTTTTTTTTTGTTGATCAATGTTCCCATGTTGTCCTAGCAGATGAGAGTGCTCTTTTATACCTCCTGAAACTCTCAGCTCAGGATACTTGAGAAGTTGCAGTTCTGTTTAAGTGCATGTGTGTAATTGGTAAACAATGGCGGCTTTTTTGTCTGAATGCATTTCCTGGTATAAGAGGTGAGACAAAGTCAAGTGTTTTAAGCAAGGCACTGTTTAGATTGTTTGTGATATTATCAAGAGAGGTATTGCAGGAAGTATGTCAGGTAAGCACTCAGCCAGTGTAGACTTAATGTTGCTGCCCCCCCCTTCTAATAGGAAGTTTTAGCCAGGAGGAGAAGCCTCAACAAGTTTTGGATGGCTACAGATTGGCTTCGCTGCGTGTCGGCTCCATGCACCTCCAATACACCCTGTTACCTCTATCTCTAATCACTTCGGAAATTTTAAACAGCATATCATCATGGTTGCATTCCCATTGAGAAGTGCTTTGTGATGGACAGTTCAAGGGATGATTCAGGAGATTGTATGTAATTGCACAGCAAGCTCAATGCTCATACACAGCAGTGTGGACCCTCTGTAGTTTGGGTGAAGGCCGTCATATTTTAAAAGGTCAACTTTGTTAAGATCAATACAATCAACCAATACATACTTATACATTTACATCTTTTCTGTGCTGTGTAGCAACTAATGGAATGATAATTAGGATGGCTGTGAGAGCCACCGACAGGTGAAGCAGTAATAAAGTAATGAATAGAAGTTTTAACACATGAGGTTTCATTCATTACTGTATAATTTTATTTGAATCCATAGTAATTGAGAGCTTACCAATTTTGGTCCAACGTTAAGTGTCTAGAAACCTCAGCAGCCACTGAATAATAGAAAACAAGTAATATACAGTGTATATCATTTTTGCTGATCTAATATTCAATGACCAAACCTTAATGATCTCAAGTCAAGAGGGCAAAAACATTTGTGAAAGACACAGTATATGGTTAAGATCTGTGATGCGACAACCTGGTACCATGAGATCTTCACAGAAGGACTCCTGCAGTACAGTACACATTTGCTCGTTACTCAGTCCCAGGAAGATTCCAGGATTTTGCCACTGGAATTCACACAAATTCAACCAATGACAGTGATTTTGGTGCAACTCGCAATTTTTACCAATCACCGCAACTTTTTTGCAATTTCACCAATGCCCGGAGTTTCCCGTGACTTAATCCAATCCCAGCAGTCCCACGTGACAGACTTTCTATCAGTATGTGACTCTGAGAGCCAATGACCAAGAGGTAGTGACAACGGGTTGACGTCACGTACGTGGCCATATTTATTTAGTTGTGTAACAAGACGTGTGTGACTCAAATATCTCACATCTACCAACAAAACGTACAATGAAAGACCGTGCAAAACATGTCAGACTGTTCTGCCTACCTGTATACATTTTAACTTCAATGTACACTGTAACGTTTTTTCACTATAAAGTCACTGAAGGGGCTGCTGTTTCAGTCCTGTCAGCTCTGCAGCGGACGGGTCTACTCAGTTCCACCCCCCAGGACTGACCCGTGCGCATACACACAAACACACATGGGGGATGCAGGAAAAACCGGAGATTAAACGTAAAAGATGACCTAAATTGAGGACAAATATGCTTGTTATTGTAAGTGCAATGACAAGTCAAAGTCCAATAAATACTTTATTAAACCGTATAAATTTGTGTCCCAGGACAGGATAGGAAACTAACAATGTAAAGATCAACAAGCCACTTACAGACATGCAAATTTGATTAATTCAATAAATTATTTTTTGTCTTAAATCCACCAGCCATTATCATATTGTACCAACATTTGCAGCATCCTGAACCTTTGTGGTAAGATAACTAGGAAAACTCAGCCTAGAGTAGTTTTATTTTCAAAGAACTATACTGAAATTTTTTTCTATTTTCTCTGTCTCTTGCAATTTCATTGCAACAAACGTACAAAAAGCTTTGCAACTTTTATCGCAATTGCAAAAACTGTCCTACTTCTAATTCCAAGTTGACAATATCAGGAGATAGACATAATAAACTGGCAGTTACATCATCTCGTCAACATGATTTTAGTTGACTAAAAAGCTGCGGTAATGGTTGTTTACGAAATGTTTTTACTTAATTTATCCAAGAAATATGTCCCTGGATTTCCAGTTGATGTAGCTGCGTTGCTTTCTGATTGGTCATCATTGTTTGTGGTTCACTGGAAGAATAAAAAAAAAATGGAGCATCTTTAAGCTACACTTCTAATATTTTCCTAGCACTCACACAGCTCTCTTTTCTGTTGCTGCAAGACGTTTCAATAATGTGTCCAGTAGAAGTTGAACACGACACAGCAGCTTCCTGCAAACATTGGTAAGAATTGTTATTTCTGGAAGCCATCTTACCACATCTTGTACTGCTGCGTTGATCTCATCCACACGTGTTGTGTTTTTTTTTTTTTGGAATTGATTCTAGCTCTGGCACAGGATGAAATCTTAAATCCTAATCCTGCCAATGTTTTTCTCAAGCCACCAGTGAGTACAACATCCAACCTATTTGGACCTATTGCTGAAACTAAAATCAGACATGTGAGTGGCAATTCAGAGGTCTTTAGACACCCTGTATCAGTGATATTAGAAAGAATGTTAATCCTACACTTATACCATAGATAAGACATAATGTTTTGCCCTGGTCACAGAATAAAGTAGTTTCTTTGCCATCAAACACTTGATTTACTGTGCATCATTTTTAGGTGAATACATTAACATTGAATGAGCAAAAAATGGATTGAACCTTTAGTAAATTTAGTTTTGGTAAGCAGCATTGGGATTTTATTCCCTCCTACTACAACCATACTTTTGTCGTCTGATTACATACTATGTCAACTCTCCTTAATTTCTAAATCCATTGAGGATATTATGCCTATCTCTTATTCTTTCCTCATTCAGTTTTGATTTATACATTGCAGGACGAACCATAAACACGTCAAGGACTGAATAGCTAACAAATTCCACTGCAAAGTGAAATGTTGTAGTATACTATTGTACACTGTATATATTGTACAGAAAAACCTATAGATGAAAAGAACATATAGATGAAAATGTGAATGTGCCTTCTTTTTTCAATTGTGTCTTTATGTGGTGCGTGCACAGAGATTGTGCAGAGTTGATATGGCTCAGACTTGCTCTTCAACATCCCACTGACTAAAGGAGAAAATGACCCTGGATGTCCACTAGGGGACACTAGGTTTGCTCTGTTGAATTGAAGCTCGGCAAGTCTCTGCCTTGCTCTTATGGTTTCTCTCTTGTGACCCTCTCACAGTAGGGACATTCCCAAAAGCCCAAAAGGACTGGCTGTTTAGAAAATTCATTGTAGATGTACATTACAAATCCATGCAGGCTGAGATTGCAAAAACAAAAAAACACTAAATTTCCTCCATGGTATTGTTTTACAAATGCAGAGATAGAAGAGGCACTTGTTCTCTTTCTTTGTAAACACTTATGTATGCTTATGTTGTACTTATTAGAAATTAAGTAACATGATGTAGTGGGAACGCCACAACACCTATTTAGGCAGCAGGTTGTTTGATGTTTGTATCAACGTTTGTGACTTCGACAACGGACACTGCTGTACCAATGGTCTGCTGTGATTTCTTTTAACAATGTTAACGATCTATCCCTGATTCTAACCAAGTTCAGTTGCCTAATCAAAACCAAAATGTAACCACAGCAGAGGCACATCCAGCGTTCGAGCAAGGTCCTTGAAGCATCAGAATTTTAAAGTAAAAACTCAAGTGTTAAAATAACTTTAAAAACATTTTTAAACAACTTCCTTAAAAAGTAAGGGATAATGCCAGACGAGGTGTCCTTTATCAGGCATTACAATAGGGAGGTCAGAACCGTCTGACTCGCGGAGGATTCCATTAATTTCTGATTATGGGCACCTCAAAGGGCACAATCATGCTCATGCCATGGTCACTTGGAAGCCCCATGGACAATTTATATTTTAATGCTTTTTGCAATCAAAATCTGAAAAAAAATCACTAGCCATAACTCAGTGTCCGTGGTAACACTTGAGGGATTTAAAGCACCCATATTATGGTCATTTTCAGGTTCATATTATATTTTGAGGTTGTACTAGAATAGGTTACATGGTTTCATTTTCAAAAAACACCATGTGTCTTGTTGTACTGCACATTGCTGCAGGTCCTGTTTTTCACCTGTGTGTTTAGGTCTCTGTTTTAGCTACAGAGTGAGACATCTCTCTTCAATACTATCTTTGTTGAGAGTCGCACATGCGCAGTAGCTAGGTAAGATCACATCAGCTAGATAACTCTCTCTCCAACTTTGGTCAGTACAAGGCAGGATTAGCTGGGGGACTTCTCCTAAACGAGGGCCACTTGTGGAATACTTGCAGAACAGGAACAGGAAGTAGTTCTTTTGTAGAATATGGTGAACTAGTGTGTGTTGTAGCAGTGTTTTGACATTGAGAATGAGCAAAAATGCTAGCGCTAACATGTGCTATGGTAGCCACCTCGTCTCGGCCAGTGACATAGAAAGCCCTCACAGCTCACCTGGAGACTGAAGGCAGAGGACATTCAGAAACCTGTATCTCTCTCAAAACAGTTGTTGTAACAGTTTGTATGCCTGTGGAAGCACCAGAGACACAAAACAACACCCCAAATCCCAGAAAAAAGTATTTTGTTTCATAATATGGGCACTTTAACTAATACCTGGAACAATCATTACCATCCAATAAGGTTCTCATGCAAAACGTTGTTCACTAATGGGATGACCTTAAAGGTACAACTCAGCAATGGGAGATATTTTAGTCTGCTCAGTTCAATGTACCCTTTGGCTCAGCTATGACCCAGAATGCTAACATTATGTTAAGAAGATTCAAAGTCAATAACACTGTGTACGGTTGACAAATATAGTTTGACAGTTTGTTTGAAGACTAGCTCGCTATCCAGCCATGTCATTGTCCCTAAATCAATATCCAGATTTTCACGAATAAATGATTGTGTACTTTCGACTGCAGCCTTAAGTAGCTCGTTGAATAGTGAACGGGATGTGAGCTCATGGCTTATGTGAGAGGGGCATAAAACCCCCGCAGGGTGTTATTCAGAGCATTGGTGGTGGTGTTGTCAAAGTTGTCCATTCGTTTGTGTGCAAGGAAGTCTTTCATTGTAGTGACTGCCCATTTTGTTTCTTGCGTCAATCTCATCTTTTTCATCTTTTGTACTTAATTCTCTTGCTGCAACACATTCATTTAGAACCCTAAACAGAGTTTCACTGGGAACTACTAAATAGGTGTCTATTATTGTAATAGAGACCCTGCAGCCAATCAGAATCAAGTATTCACCCAGACTATTGTATATATTCAAATAAACCACTTAATGCTGTCTCATAATTTAATCCAAGTTTTGGTCATCAAGTCATTAGGCTATAATTAAATTGCGCAGAATCAGAAATCACTCATCTTTTTCTTTTTAATTCTGACGTGTCATGTATACTCCCCTTTCTTCCCTGTCTAGATAAGCCTGTTACCGAAAACTAAATATGCCGGGGAAGTGTAAATTTAATCTAACAAATTCTTGTAAACATGCTGTGAACAATGCTGGTGGTGTGATGGATCTTTTTTTAATGTTGTCTGTCTATGCACTTTGTCTTCTTACTTTGTCTGAATGTTATTAATAGATCTAGCTGGTGGAGGCAGGGGCTCGTTAATGTAGTACTCGCTACTGCGTTAACATACTATTACATTTCAAAAAGGAGATCTCCAAGTTTTACAAGCACTTACTTTCTGAACTATTTTGTCCGAAGAACAAAAGCAACGTTGACAAAACTATAGCAAATAATATCTGTAAAGGGACTATATGACTGTGAGGGAGAATGTGTGTCACAATGACAGCTCGAGAAGCGCTCATTGTGGGGTTTTCATCCCTCAGCCTTGTCTGTCGCATGATATTTCTGAATTTGGTTATTTGTATGTGTGTGTTTCTTTCTGACCAATCAGCCCAATATTTATTGTACACATTTATGGCTGTTGCTCAAGGACCTCTTGTGGTTGCTGTGATTCACGTTGTTTGGAAAATAAAAATGTATTTTATTGACTTTATTGCTCCGTTTTAATTAAAATTTATATTTGAAACATAATGATTTAAAGTCAAAGTCCTCGAATTTCATGTTATAATGTCTGTATAAACCACTCTAAATAACTCTCACAATCATCATGTGTAATGGTCATGAAAGGCAACATGTGATGTCATTCTACAGAGAGAAGTGCCAGTTGAAAAAAAAACTTCCTGTAGGTTGTTTTGAAAGGCAATAACAAATTTTGACCTATTGTGTGGGAGACGGACCTCACACATGCCAGAATCAGGTCCTAATTAGTGACAGAGAAATTAAATGAGCAAGATATCAGCAGCTGTGGGTGTGTTTATGCATCAGAAGGTGCAGTGCAATTTTGTATTGTTTTATTTATTGCAAGACATGCTTTGATTTCTTCCTGCTCAGACCACCTGTTAGGTTTGATTTGGTGGAGACACACATACAAACATCTCTAATACACTTAAAGCTGCAGTAGGGAGTTCTGAGAAAATGTGGACTTAGCCTAAAAATTTGAACAAGCACACCTTACAGGTCCCTCCCCCTTGCTCTCTGCTGCGCCACAGCTCCTCCCCCACAGCGGGGCCTGCCGTGAACGCGCAGGCTAGTAAGCAGTGCCACCGATGCTTTCCACATCCTCATGGACAATACAGGGGATTTAATCTGAGGAGGGTATAGCTTATGTAAACAATTTGCTTATATAAATTTATATTTTGTAAATTTTTTTCAATAAAAGGGTTTAAAATGATTTTTCATGTAATCGCTCATTTGTGAGAACAAAAGTAGCACCTTACACAGTACATTACTGAATTACCTTTTGGATCAATTTAAAACCGTAAACTTTCAGTAGGAATGATGAATGACTGAGGAAGCTCAATGAGCCAAGGAATAATAACATCTTAGAAATATGTCTTAGGTTTATTAGAATATGGGTAAAATAAATCAGCTTTTTTTGCAAAGTACTCCTGCACAAGGAAATACTGAACATTTGAGTTGGACTGAAGACGATTCCTTCACGTGCCTGTGTCCGGGGCCATGTCTGACCTGTTGAAGGAGCACAAAGAATTTGTGTCAGACATTTGATTTACAAATTACACCCTGAGGGGAAAGAAAACATGTTTAAAAATAATCAAAAGTAGAAGTCTGCCTTGCCAAACGTCGACAGGGACAGCGCACAATTAAAGTAGTTTAACCATAGCTACATTATTGTGATCGACAAAAACACCTTTTGGCTTGCTAACTGTAGGCATCGAAATAATATTACTTATACTGAGGGTGGAGGAGTTAGCAGGTAAAGTTAATCTTCACCTGCTACAACATTTCTGCCGTGCCACAAGCTACGGAGTAAACTGAGATTTGCGCTATCACCAGTGTACTGAAAGTGTACTGTAACCATCGATATCTTAGTTGTGTAGTTCTTAAAAATGAAACAAATCCAGCAGGGATACTTACATGTCAAGCAGAAATGTGGCTAACGCTAGCTCAGAATCCGTGTTGAAATCCTCCAGTAGGCGTAGCTCCCTCCACCTTTGAAAAGCCGCTTCGATGTTGACCCTCGTTTTATTTCGGGCTCGGTTTAATTCTTTCTTTTAGCTCGCTTTTCGTCATCGGTCTTCTTCTGTTTGCCCGTCTTGTTTTCCGAGCAGGTGTCACTCGAGAAATTGGCAGTTTTCCTGAAAGTTGTTTCTCCGCGATAGCACAGCTGCAGTGCACTAGCAATCTGAGCTCGAACGGCGGTACGCGCTGTGCGGGGGAGGGGTATGAGCAGCGCGTACACGAGAGTGATTGACACTGCTAAGACAGTCCTCCTCGCTCTGATTGGCTGTTTCTGACCGGGAGCGGTGTATTTCTGCAAGTGGCAGCAGGAGCACAGGGAGGAGCAGCAGGAGCTTGATTTTTTCACAGATTATCTGTCTCATATTCTACTGTCAGGACATAGTGACAGTTTTAACAAATATGTAAAAAATACATTTTTACAAAAGTTACCTACTGAAGCTTTAAGTGAATAAAATTAATTTGCCCACAACACAAAATCAGTAGTGTGTTCCTCTGCTCTGCAGACCTGCTGCTAATTCCTTGATCAGGCCTCATGTTCTCCTGCCTCACCTGTTGCCTGTGGTCTCATTAGCTTTTTTATATTTAAACCCCTGTCTTGACTGTCACTGTTGTTGTCCTCTGGTGCCTTCATTTCCCTGGCAATAATTTTGCTTGTATGCTTCACCCCCACTCTTTTCCCAGGCGTCACGTTTGGGCCCTGATACCCAACTGTGACATGAATTCACTTCATTGTACTGATTCATTTGGTCAATTAGGCTGAGGTTTTTGAATAACAATATCTTTGATTCAGTGAGCCCCCTGACAAGAAGATTTATTACATTGTAGTGAAGGTTACATAATGGGATGCATTATCAATGGATTGTCTGTTGTCATTCAAGGCTTTATTACTCAACAACAGACAAGGATAGTGAATAACAATTTGCTCAGAAATAAATTGCATACATTTGCACAAGATTTCTTAAATCTATTTAAATTGCCAATTTTTATATCTCACTTGACAATTACATGCAGTGACTATACTATAAGTGAAATATGCAAACTGACATTTTCTTATTGTTTGGCTTGGTTTGGAAAATGAAAACAACATATAATGCCACTTTGGAGTCCAAAAAGTACAGATGGGCAACTACAAAAACCTAATGCAAATGGATGAATTAAAGAACATTGCTAACATTTGCTAGAATGAGGTTCAAATTTGGAATATTAATGTACGATTAACACAGCTTTCAAGCTTAAGGGAGAAAATACTGCTGTGATCAATTTGGAATAGAAAAATATTCCATCACTCATGGGCTTTTCACTTCTTTATAAAATCTTACTGAATAACTATAGGCATAAAGGAATAAAGATCAAAGATGATTCATATGCTCTGTTTTTAAGCAGATGCATTGTACTATTGATACTTACAGTTGTGCTCTGGCTATATTGTACAGACAGTGAAGAAAGTTAAATTGTCATGTCATTGTTTACAAATGATGTCATGTGTAGTTTTGGGAGTGTCAGGTAATAATCAATGCACAAGACTTGAATGTTCATTTCTCTACCAAAAGCTGTCTCCAAAGGCGTTTTTAGAGAATTTGGCAGTATATCCAACCAGCATCACAACCACAGACCACGTTTAACCACACCAGCCCAGGACCTCTACATCCAGCATCTTCACCTCCAAGGTCGTCTGAGACCAGCCACCTGGATAAACCGTCAGAAACCATCTCAGGGAAGCTCATCTGCATGCTCATCGTCTTCATCGGGGTCTCAACCTGACTGCAGTTTGTTGTTGTAACCAACTTGACTGGGCAAAATTCTCATATTCGATGGTGTCTGGCACTTTGGAGAGGTGTTCTTTGTGGTGAGTGGGACTTTATTGGTGTGGAGCGCCTTTTTGGCCCGCTCAACGACCAGACCCAAGGAAGACACCGGCAACGCCAGCCGGGGAATTTCACCTCGAGAATAGGATTGGACTAGCTCGATAGTTAAACCACCAAAATACATAAAGCACACAGGTTCAACCCAGGCATGAAGCCAGAGATGTAGTTCCATTAAAGACAATGATTTTGTTGTTACAATTATTAAAAACCTCAAGTACATAATACTATAAATATTAAAATACAGGAGATGCCTTACCAGTGGAGGGACCGGGTCAAGGGATGTGGGAATGAAATGAAAAACAACTTCAATGTAAGGCAAATTTAGGCAGCCAAAAAGTGGCTGATAGCTGCCTAGAACTAAACAAAAAAAAACTAAGTACAACAATTAAACCATGAAGTTTCACAGAAATGAAACTCGTTGTCAAAATTAAAACAAAAAAAAATAGAAATTAACCCAAAAAATAACTCAATCCTAATTTACCAAAAGAAACCCATAAACAGAGACACCAATCCCCCTACACATTAATAAACACGGGCAGGCCAAAGAAAGGCAAAACTATGCCTCTGTCACAATCAGTCAATCAACCTAATAGGCTAAAGTCCTGTAGGGCATCCAGTTGGGCAACCTCTCCCGACGCTAAAAGGCGTGTGGATGGGGCTCTGAAAGGCGCGTGGAGGCTTTCAAAGCCTGGAGTGAGTTTATGTACGGCCTGTTGAAACGGAGTTGGTTGAGACAAAACAGCAGCGTGGCAAGGAAGGGAGGGGCTAGTGCAGAAACCAGCACCAGCAAAGCACTTTACAATCCTGTTATACACACACAACAAACAAAATTCAGTTATTTTTTAATGATTTAACGTAACAATAAATTAAATGCCAACCGGCATACATACATACCCGTCAGGGACCTTCGCACCAGTACACCACTGATAATGCCGATAGTACAGCTACACAGGGCCTACAATAGGACGGCCGGTTAATTAAACACGCAGGGAAATACCCAAGAAGATGAAAGCATGGCTCACAGGGATAGGGAGTTACTGCAAAAAGACAATGCACGCTGTAATGCCCATTCTAACACAGTTATATAACGAGTCCTATAGGTATCAAACAATTTAGCAACACTGCATTACCTGGCGAATCACCGTGACCACGCCGCAGACGCGAGGGGACACAGAGCGGAACAGTGGCTCTGACAACAGAGTAAAGAGGGTCAAGAGGGCAAACCCCTGCCCTTATAGCCGGCAGTTACTTCCTGATTGGTCCAGAGAGTGAGTGCGATTGAAGACATAGCACCCAATCAACCTGCTACATCTTCATGGATGAATCCCAGTTTTCACTGTACAGAGCAGATGGCCTACAGCGTGCATGGCGTGTATTTTATTGATGGCATTTTGAATGCACAGAGATACTGTGACGAGATCCTGAGGCCTGTTGTTGTGCAATTCCTTCATGACCATCACCTCATGTTGGAGTACGATGTTGGAGTGCACAGCCCAATGTAGCAAGGATCTGTATACAATTTGTGGAAGCTGAAAACATGCCGGTTCTTGCATGGTCAGCATACTCACCGGACATGTCACCCATTGAGCATGTTTGGGATGCTCTGGATCGGCGTGACGACGGCGTGTTCCAGGTCCTGCCAAAATCCAGCAACTTATTTTTTTACTGACTGGTTTTCTGACCCCCCCGGACCCTCCCATTACAGTAAAACTGCACATTTTAGAGTGGCCTTTTACTGTGAACAGCATAAGGCACACCTGTCCAATAAACATGCTGTCTAATCATCATCTTGATATGCCACACCTCTGAGATGGATAGAATTTCTCAGCAAAGAAGTGTTCACTAACACAGATTTAGACAGAAATGTGAACAATATTTGAGAGAAAGGAACCTTTTGTGTACATAAAAGTCTTAGATCTTTGAGTTCAGCTCATGAAAAATGGGGGCAAAAACAAAAGTGTTGCATTTCTAATTTTGTTCAGTACATATAATATCTACTTCACAGTGTGACCTGGGCAGATGTGGATCCTTTTAAGATAAAGTTTTATTACCTACCTTAGCACACAGCCATAGATAATAATTATTAGATAGGGATGTGTCTTTGGAGGAGCTGCTGTCTGTCATTGCCACACATAAAAGTGGTAAAGCTCCGGGTTTGGATGGACTGCTAATTGAGTTTTATCGACACTTTTCAATTTCTCTATTGCCGCTGTTTCTTGCTATGATTAATGCTTGCTTTAGTAAAGGTCAGTTCCGCAGTCCTTATACTTGGCTTCCATAATCTTACTCCAATAAAAGGGTAAAGATCCTCTCCAATGTTCTTCTAATAGGCCAATACCAATTCTAAATGCTGATTACAAAATTATTGCCTTGAAAAAGTTTGACGTCTTATTCACGTATACCAAACTGGTTTTGTTTGTGGTGGCACTTCTATTGATAATTTACGCAAGTACTTTGGTATTCTTTATCATACTAATGACATTAACTCTACGAATGTGATACTCTCTGTTGATGCTGAAAAAGCATTTGACAGGGTTGAATGGGAATACCATAAGTCTGTTCTTAGTAGATTTCATTTTGGTTTTAAATTTTGTTATTGGATATACATTCTTTAGAGTGCCCCTATGGCAGTGGTTAAAATGCTAACTACTCTAAACCCTTTGTACTTGCAAGAGGCACAACAGGGTTGCTTACTGTCACCTGCATTGTTAGCTATTGTTATCGAGCCTTTAGCTGCCTATATCAGAGCTTATGGTCATCAATGGTGTTGAAATTGTGACAGAGCACCTCATATCATTGTATGCAGACATTTTGTTGTACATTTATGATGCCGTGAATTCCCTTTTTATTATTTTGGAAAATTTTCAGGTTAAAAAGTTAACTGGGACAAAACTGATATAATGCCAATGTCCAATTTTGATTGTACTCTACTCAAGAATGAATTCAATTGGAATTGGTCTACAAATGTATTAAATACTTGGGTTTGTTTATCCCTAGAAGAATGGAAGACACTTTTAGTTTGAATTACCTTCCAGTATAACGTATCAGAGGGGTTAAAAAATTGGCCACCTACCCATTTCACTTGCAGTATGGGGAGAGTAAACATAGTTAAATGTCTGTTTTGCCTACATTTTCATATTTATTTCAAAATCTTCCATTTACTCCACCACATCTTTTTTTAAAGAATAAAGTTTTATCTCTTCCTTTATTTGGAATAACAAATCCCCAGGGGACGTGAGTGCATTTATTATTCTGTTTGATTTGTTTTGTAGTTGTCTTTTTTATCTATTTAGTGTTATTTATGTTTCTGGCATTTCTTGCCTGTTGTGTCCTAGTTTGAAGGATCTGAAATATAGACGAGATTTATGTTTGAAATAACCTTAAACTGTTTTAGCAAAATCAAAAATCAAATCAAAGAAGTGCTAATAAACTGTATGTTAACTCAACTTTCACTACTGTTGATGCACGGAGCAGCAATGTTTAATTTTTTTGCTCGGGGTACTTTGAGGTTGTCAGACTTCCCAACTCGGAAATCCGACTTCAGGGGGTGTGTTTGCGAATTTGAACTCGGAATTTCCGACTTCCGAGTACAAATGGAATGCACAATAAATGTGTGGCTTTGATGTGCAGTTCCCTTTATTCATTTTGTGTGTGTGTGTGTGTGTGTGTGTGTGTGTGTGTGTGTGTGTGTGTGTGTGTGTGTGTGTGTGTGTGCGTGTGTGTGTGTGTGACACATTTACAAGCTTCTCTGTCAGTACTTATCTTCATACATCCATTGCACTCTATCACTCTATACATTTCTCTGTAAATTGTGGAGAGCTTGTCAGAGGGGAAACTGGGATTAGGGAGGATTTAGCATCATATCCGACAAAGGAAATACCAGTAATTAGTATTCACAAGAAGAATGTGAAAAGATTAAAATAATGGAAGACTTGTGCCAAAGAATTTTGCGCAGGTGAAAACACTATTAAGCAGGGCTGTAGTACTCGAGTCCGGTCTTGGACTCGAGTCCGGACTCGAGACCGTTTTTCTATGGACTCGGACTTGTCTCGGACTCGATAGTATTTGGACTCGGACTTGTCTCGGACTCGGCCACTGGTCTTGCCCAATATGACTTTTGGTCTCGACCGAGTCCAGGTGTCTTTATTATGTTGATGATAATATTGGAGGGAAAGTGAAACACAGTCCAGGTGGGGATATTGTTCGGCTTTTTACAAGTTCAGACAGCTAACGTTAGCTAACGCTACGCCGGTGTTTGTTAACGTTAGCGCACCAGCGTTAGCCTAGCTTACTAACGCGAGGTAAATATTACGGCTGCCTTCGGAGTTTCCTATATGTACTACTGTAGCAGTATCAGTTCTAATGCTCAGTACTAGTACTACTGTAGCAGTATCAGTTTTAATGCTCAGTACTAGTACTACTGTAGTAGTATCAGTTCTAAAGCTCTGTACTAGTACTACTGTAGCAGTATTGTCTATGTAGCTATTATGAGTTATCACCATATGATATCAAGGGGAATGGCTGTACTCATAAATCCTGGGTGTTCTGACACTGTTTTGTATCAACAAATAACCCAAATTGATTGTCTTGATACTGTCATGCATAAGACCTTTTTTTCTGAGCTGGACTCAGTCTTGACTCGGACTCGAACCTCTCTGGACTCGGTCTTGACTTGGACTCGAACCTCTTTGGACTCGGTCTTGACTTGGACTCGACTAGTCCTGGTCTTGGACTTGACTTGGACTCGACAAAGGTGGTCTTGACTACAGCCCTACTATTAAGTCAACAAAGCAAGTTTCCTTGCAGTTTCAGGCTCATGCGCTGTTAATTGTTTATTTTTGACAGTAAATTTTAAAAGAGGAAAATACAACCTTTGTGATGACTTCTGATGTTTTCCCTCACAATGTGAAACAATATAAGACGAATTATAATTTATAATTAACCCAATTTATGCAACAAAGGTGGGGACTTTGATGTTTTTATTATTTTGGACATTCCAGGCGATGGCTAATTTAGAGTGATTATGAAATTTTGCAAAGCAGTAGTGTAATCAAAATGAATTTCATATTTAACCAAATGCGTTATGCCATTAGTCTTCATCATTGTCTCATTTTGTTACATTAACTGAAAACATTTGCAGAAATGGATTGAACTCGATTTTAGCAGGCTCATCTGGCACTGCACGCATGTTAATACTGGACGAACTAACTTATGTAAGTAAAATAGAAATAGTCTGTTGCGCTTGAAAATAGGACTATTTGTTTGAAATGAACAAATAACAAAACATGCGTATAAAGGGAAGGAATTAGCAAGGTGAATTATAGAATTACAGAATTGAGCTGAATGTATGGCCAAAACCCTCATTTGTTAATCCTGTGTTTCGAGGTCTGATTCAACAACGCCACTTTGATTTTCAAGGCCACATTTTCAGGGCCATTTATGTTGATTTGTCGCACGAGTGCCGCAGTTAAGGGACACCATTCATTGGCAGATTGACTAATATCCGCTTAACTGCAGTATCTGCTCTTCTGTTGCCCCTCTGTTGCTTTAGATTTGTCAAAGCAAGCCCATCAGTGCCAGGGAAAAGGAAAGGGATAAAAGAACAAGACCTGTGAATTAAGAGTGTAATCGTCAATATCCAGGAGCACTACCTCACCCTGAGCTGCACAGCTATAGTGCATTCTCTCTGATGAATTTTCTATGTACAACAAGCTATTGTTACCTTGGTGACCACTCCTCATGTCTTTCCGACCAAGAATGACATAGCACCCATCTGGTTGTATATTGATAAACACAGTTTCTGTTACTGTAGATTGGGCGAAACCCATTATTTTTATTTAAAGCCTGAAATTATCAGATGTCAAAAGTTATTCTGTCATTACCTGGTTGTTAATGTGTCTAAAAGTGTGAGCTGAGGAGGATAATGTGATGTAATACATACAAAAAAAGCAAAAAGAGATAGCATACCATTTCAGCTTTCACAATGTAAACAATGTTGAATAAGTAAACTCGAGATCACAGTCAAAGTTCCCATGATTAGGTGGTGTCTATGTAAATACCTCTGAACTGCTGTTTACCATTTCCCTTACCAATGCAACCCTGGAAGCCTCGTCAGCCCCTGTTGGGCAGCCTGCTGAGGTCAGCATCCACAACACGACAGGTGCTGCTGCCCATCTCCTTTTGGGGCACGGCATTATCATTTACACTTTGTTAATGACCTTGTCATTTACACAACTTAATTACCAGAGCTGTGTACCCTGAATATCTTACCATATGAATTATACATCAGGAAGGTGGCTTCAGATGAGAAGCTGGAGGGGGTTTGGTAAAAGTATTCCAGCTCGATGCATCACTTTGAGAAGGTCTCATCTGTTTCTAACTAGGATTAATGCAAAGTTGGTGTAGTTGCACTATTGTGTTTGCGGCAACCAAATTTACATTTATTAAAGTAGTTGTGGCATTTGGTGCTAATCTAGTTGGGTATAGGCCTTGATGTATCCAGAAAGCGACGCAGTATGCTTCAAATTAAGTATTACATTGAAATCGGGCAGGATGCAGCTGGCAATTTTTGTAACTTTCTGACCGTCATTTCACAGACCATTGTGAAGCGAAGGTGAGAAGAGTGCAACACTGTCAATGCCCTAGAGACGAAGACTATCTTCATTCTTCTTCATATCTTTATTTTGTATGAATTGCTGCACCTCTGCTGACAGCAAGCGTTTCCCTCCATCTTTGAATGTGACCATTCACATCATAAAGTATTTTGGAGAAAACCTTATATGAACTACTTCCTTTTGAAGCAGGCAAAGCTCTTCAGTCTGGCAAATGGTCCCAGTGGACGGTACAGTAAAAAGAAAAGAAAAGAACAGGCAATAATCCACACATACAGTGAGCCACACAACACAAGCTAATCCTCAACTTTATTGCCTTTTACTGAAACAAAGTACAATATCTTTTGTGTTTTGTGTAAAAGTGATTATAATCTCTTCACTTTCCAGCTGCTCTGCAATATGACAAACACAGAGTGAGAGTGTGAGAAATAACGTCAAATGAGAAATCAATATTTTCCTAAAGGTTCAAATGTTAATGGTATTTTGCTATCTGAAAACTTTTTAGGAAAATATTTTTTTCACTACTACATGAAAGCCGTCATTGCTGAGAGGATTTTCTTTCCTGTGATATTGTCTTCTGCTGGGTTTCATATGTCCATTATGTGTTGGAATTTCTGTCCCACCAAGTGTAAACAAATCTACTCTCCACTGTCATATGGTATAGACTTGTGGCTCTCAAAAACAAGAAAAAAACTAGAAGCCTTCAATAAGACAGTCAGCTCTGACATTCTCAACAGTCCAATAATAGCCAGCGATCAATTAAACAGTTTAGCATAGTGTGCAATGCATTTGGCATCTGCAAGGGCTGTCAAAAGTCTCAAGCCCAAATTTCTCAAGTTTTTGTTTAAAGGCAAGGCAAGGCAAGGCAGCTTTATTTGTATAGCACATTTCAGCAACAGGGCAATTCAAAGTGCTTTACACAAAATCATTAAAACAGATAAAACACAAGTACAAACAGTTAAAAGTCATAAGCATTAAAAATCAATAAGACACATGAATAGACAGTTAAAAACAAAATAGAAACATTAGGACACATAAAACACAAGAATAAAAGTTACAGTGCAGCATAAGAAAGAAATGAGCATTAATTTAAAGAAAGGCAGCATCAAAAAGAAAGGTCTTCAGCCTTGATTTAAAAGAACTGAGAGTAGCAGCGGATCTGCAGGTTTCTGGGAGTTTATTCCAGATATGAGGAGCATAGAAACTGAAAGCTGCTTCACCCTGTTTAGTTCTGACTCTGGGGACAGAAAGTAGACCTGTCCCAGATGACCTGAGAGGTCTGGGGGGTCATAGTGTAGTAGCAGATCAGAAATGTATTTTGGACCTAAACCGTTAAGGGATTTATAAACTAGCAAGAGTACTTTGAAATCAATTCTTTGAGACACAGGAAGCCAGTGTAAAGACTTCAGAACTGGAGTGATGTGATCCAGTCTCTTGGTCTTAGTGAGGACTCGAGCAGCAGCGTTCTGAATCAGCTGCAGCTGTCTGATTGATTTTTTAGGGAGACCTGTAAAGACCCCGTTACAGTAGTCAAGTCTACTGAAGATGAAAGCATGGACCAGTTTTCCAAGTCCTGTTGACACATAAGTCCTTTAACCCTTGATATGTTCTTTAGGTGATAGTAGGCTGACTTTGTAATTGTCTTAATGTGGCTGTTAAAGTTCAGGTCTGAGTCCATGACTACACCCAGATTTCTGGCTTTGTCTGTTGTTTTTAACATTGTTGTTTGAAGCTGAGCGCAGACTTTTAATCGTTCCTCTTTTTTTCCAAAAACAACTACCTCAGTTTTTCCTTCATTTAATTTCAGAAAGTTCTGGCACATCCAGTCGTTAATTTGTTCGATGCAGTTAGTCAGTTTTTGTATTTGACTCTACAGTTTTTTGTATTTAAATAATGAAATTACCTCATATAATGGTTTAAAGCAATGAAGAGAAACAGTTGGAGCCAATATGTTCTTTTAATAAGCTATATCTTAACAGTAAGCCCTGAGAAGAATTAAAAAGGTTGGTGTTTTATTCAGTGATCACAGGGGCTGTTAATACTGTATGCTCACTGTCATCTGCATGCAAGCACGCACAAAGGGATATTGAACATTTTTCACCCACCAATTTTGTTATTCATGTAGTTATCTGCTTCAAAACTCTTACTCAACATGGACATTGTCTGTTGTTGAGAAACACTGCAAGAAAAGTCTTCTATTCCGTCATATGCTGGTCAGATGTTGTTGTCCTACTCAACACATGGGTGCTAAGCACAGTTGTGAATCTCCAGCAGAAAGCACAGTCACAGAGTGCCACAACCAAACCCAGCAGCTGAAGTGACCCAAACAATAGTTTCCTTGTGTATTACATACACTAACAATATGGTCTATTTGAAAGACAATTAAGATGTGAAAATATTTATTTTTTAAGATTATTTTTTGGCCAATTTAGGCCTTTATCTTGACAGGACAGCTTAAGACATGAAGGGGAGAGAGAGGGGGGAACAACATGCAGCAAAGGTCCCCTGGTCGGAATTGAACCCGAGGAGTAAACCTCTATATTTTGGCGCCCGCTCAACCAACTAAGCTATCCACACGCCCGAAAATGGTATTTTAATGAAATTTAAGGGAAATTCCAAAAGAAGTCTTGAATATCTGCAGCAGGGAATAGACAGACTACTTTAATGCTGTTAATTAGAGTTAGTTAAAGATGTTTTATGCTACTTGCATTCAGCTGCGAACCGCCTGGTCTGTATACTCATTGCAGTCACAGCGGCTCAAAGAACGGACTTCTTCTCGCTAGTAGCCAATCATTGCGATGTGGCCTATGCGACCACGTTCGCATTGTTACAACATCTTAGAGGCACTCAACAATCAGACCCTCCGCAGACCTGCCACGCACAGTTGCCCAGGCCCCGTTTGCATCATATCGCCGCAGAACGCAAGAGGCGTCACACAGCTTTTAGTCACTCTGCAGAAAGCCTTTCATTATAAAAATGTGTGGACTTAAACTCAACAGTTTCACAATAACTATTTTATAGGCTCAGGAACAGAATTAATGAAGATAGGAAACAGTCCTCAGCAGACCTGGAATTTCATCATTTCATCAGGGGCTTTGGCCATTTAACTTAACAGTTAAGGATGATTAATTTTTTAATGCATAGTAAAACTATCACTTAAATGAAAAAGCTGTTTTAATATTTGTATAAACTCTTCTTAGAAGTTCACTCAGTCACAGCTTTGCGGCATTGGTATATAAGGAGGTCTCCTGGGTCCAGATGTATAAACGATGCGTACGCACAGAAAACACTTGTGTTTCACAACCTTAACCTTCTGTTAATCACTGTAACCATGACGACAAAGGTCTCCTAACCTTAACAAAGAACTTATTTGAACCCGAACCATGGTTTTCCCGTATGTGACGAGCCCTGCTGTATCATGTGTTTGCGTGACTCACCTGTCCTCTGTCTGCTGACTCTGCAGGTGGATCGTTAGTGTAACCTGAAACACCTGAGTGTTCCCAGGTTATTTAAGCCTGGCTGCAGTGCAGCTTTGATATCTCTGCCTGCCAGCCAGTTGCTGCTGTTTCATCGCTCCCTTCTTATCCTTTTCTTTGGTTATGTTGCTTTATTTCACTCTATCCTTTGTTTGCACCTTACACACACAGGCACCCACCACTGACTACACTGACATCAGACCAAAAAGTTATTTAATTTGGAGGACTTGATAGAAGATAGTGACATATTGAAGTTATTTGGCCTTTCTTTTACTATGAGCTCACCTTTATTCCAATAAACAATTAATGAATCAACGGACAAAGGGACAAACACATAAAACATAGTTTGCTTACAGTCTCGTTTTGCATTATGGTGTTATTTGCAGTAAAGTCATCATAATTCCACAGATGTAAAACCTTTAAACATTTCTGAGAGTCTGAGAGGTGCTCCCGTAGGTTTGAATGAAAGGTTGACTATTCACCAGACCTTAATAGTGAAAAGGTCATTCTGTTCTATACCGTCAGTGTTTCTCCCTTCCCATGATAGAACTGCTGATAACTCTCTGAAATGAAATCTATCTGTGCCTGTGATGCATTGCTGTTTCATCGCCATTGGCATTAATTCATTACAGAAGAACCAGGCGAGATTACAGCTTTGTATTCCTCGACAATGTCACGCGGGCCTGCTCCATCCAGATAATTATGAGTCGAGAACTGCGTCCTCAGAATGAGAAAGCTCTCTTAGCTCATCTCATTCTTCCGAATGGGCCTCTGCCAAATACTAACAATGAGTGACCTTGTGCTTGGAAAATCACACTGAATTAACCATAGAGCAGATATCACTTATAAATCCTGGCTATATTCCTCTTGAGGGGCCTAGAGTCATCTTTCAAAAACGAATCTAGTCAGCTGCCTAAATAATGTCCTGCTACACAACAGAGACATGCTTATTCTTTTTTTTAAATTTATTATTATTTTTTTTTTGCCATGACCTTTTGGCTGTGTCTCTTAAAAGCTAAAATGGATGTGATTATCATTGTAGATAATTGATTTGTGGCACCTAGTTAGACTAGATGTCACTTGTTCTAAATTCTGATACCTGAAATTGTACATGGATTTACAAGATGGACCTTATTGCTGCTGCTAACTCCTGATCATTAAGCAACATATATGTCTCTTTTTGTTGCAAAGACTGACTGTCTTTTTTTGCCCCCCCCCCCCCCCACCCCTTCACCCGTCCGGGAAAACAACCTGCAGCTGGCCTCTCCTCCTGTGCTGTCTTTATCTCTCCCAAGGACAAGGCCAAACTGAACTGAACTCCTGTAACAACAACACAGACAGTCTGCCGCCTCACACCTTATCTCACACACACACACACACACACACACACACACACACACATACTCACATACACACCCCGTCCCTATCCCCACCCGCCTCCAAACTGACTGCCTCGGGGACCTTCTTTTTGTGTTTCTTAACCCCCCACCCCAGTCACCTCAAATAATCCCTTCATGTAACCACATGTACTGTGTGTTGTCCTGTGCATCATTGTATTACTTTGTGTTTATTGTATTCTTATTTTTTCTCCTTCATATGCTGTATCGGATGCTGGTAACTGTAATTTCCTTGCGGGAGTCATCCCAAAGGGATTAATAAAGCTAAGTCTAAGTCTAAGTCTAAGTCTAAGTTTCAGTGATGTCTGGGAATCCAAGCAAAACAATGGGATCCTGGGAAACAGGCAAAACAAATTTACAAAAAACAGTACTCTTGATGAATATCAATAAGTAAGAGAAATAAAACTCTTCCAGCACCATTGTTGGCTGGGGGTTATCCACCCCTGTGGGGCCCAAAGGTTGACACCCAGAAACGTCCCAAACACAGCAAAATAAAGATAACAAGAAAATCCCGGCAGACTGCAGGGTCTCTGCAGATACAGCAGCACACACTTCTAGTGGGTCATTGTTTGAGTCTATACATAGTTTCTTAGAAAACCCCTGCATAGTATAGCTTTTATGGCAGATAGTATGTATTTGATTTGGTTTTAAGGTATCCACCACTGAAACATTTTGTTTGTGAAGTTAAAACCATCAAAAATTACATTTGTAAAACTGTAGAAATGGAGAAACTGGAGGCAGATACAATTAGTTTTCTAAAATGTAGTAACTTGAAATGAACCCTGAAACACCTGAATGTTACTTTTGTTCTCTGTCACCTGCCATCCACTTCTGCGCTTACTGATTGCTCACAGAATTTCTGGTCCAGGAGCAGACAAAATCAACAACAAAAACCCAATTGTTTCTTCTGCTCCTTGTTGTGCAATTAGTGCAGTCCATCTTCCGCTCGCTAGCCGTGCGGTCTCGCATTGTATAGTTGGCTGATTGAAGCTGTTGACTGAAACCTGCTTAGCCTCACTGGCTTTCTTGAGACAGCACAAAAACAAATTGAGATGTTATTACTGCTCAATTGAACACTCAATAAGACCTGTGGTTATTGTTATTCATTTATTTGTGTGTTCAGTTATGTGTGATATTTTTGTTACTGAAGAATTCTCTTGCACAGCAGCAGATTTGAATAGCATTGCTTTCCTCTAAATTGTTTGTGTGGTATGGGTTTTATTAACAATTTGTATAGATGCATTGTGTATCATTATTGTCTTTGGTAAGTGAATGCACCACATAATCTCCCACAACAGTGTAGGTACAAGTTTATTCATTTTATTCTGTTTTTATATTGGTCAAAATACAACATGTGAGCTAAATGTTTTGACCACTCAGCCTTTGACTCAACAAACCAATCCAAAAAGTGACAAGTGTCAAATCCTCATGGCTCTGTAACCAGAGACACACAACAACATGCTGTGCAGTTGTCAAATTTAGGGTGAAAGTTAATTTATTTCAAGTACATCCCTCCTCATCACTTCCCTCAGATACACGTGTAGGTCTAAACTAGCAGGTGTGTGTGTGTAAAAGAGAGTTTTATTTAGACATAAATTCATTAACTTTACAGTGTGTCAATAGTAATATGAACTGAAACATACCGTACTGTAAACTTCTCAAGGAAGGATTTCCAGAAAGGGCTGTTATACTGGATTGCATTAGACTTATCAGGTGTACGGAATAAACTGGTAACTCAGTTTAACTTAGTAACACTTAGTGTAATCATTGGCTCAACAGAAACATTCAATCTAAACTGACTAAACAGATGCCAGAGTAAAGAGTTAAAAGAAAATGAGCCACATCTGCATCTCCTCTCAGTCTCATTTTGCAGTGCTTTTTCATCTTTGAAAGGGAATGCAGATGTTCATTGGAGTTTTGGCTCAGTGGTAGTCTCTTTGTAGCAGGATTGCATTCCTCTCAGCAATTAATTTTTCTCTTTTTCTCAGATTTTCTGTTGAGTTTATTTTTGGCATACCGTAGGAATGGGCGGATCAATAGAGTGGAATCGATACTTAAAAGCTACTTATTTGGTATTGATGCTTTTTAAAACATATCGCTAATAAAATTATATTACACAAAATGTGGGTAGCTGCATCACGTCCAAACGTTTTCAGTGCTTACCTGGATGGGACAGAACCAAGTGCACACTGCGCAGTGGTGTTGCTCCCGCCCACTTTCGCATCAATATGTGAGAGAGAATGGCGAAGGAAATCACAACTAGAAAAAAATGGTAGGGAAACGAACGACAAAAAAAAAGATGCATTATTTGTGGCACAATTCAACGACACAAGTAACCTCTTCAAAGATTAAAAAAAAAAAAAAAAAACACAACCTGAAAGTCATAAGGAGGCTGAACAAAAACATGAAAGTAAAGAGATTACTTCCTTTTTTTATTTAGGCTTAAGAAGATCAGAAAAAAAATGAACAATCAAAAGGAATTCAATAAAAGATCTTTCTGTTTTGATTTCTGAAGATTGTCAGAATTTACTTTATTAACAGGTAATTTTGTATTAGCATTGCTGTTAGGAAGCCTAAATTATTAAATATGAATTATAATTTGCATTTCATTGTACTCATATTTGCTTTTGTAATTAAGTCTTTTTTTTTCTCCAGAAGACCATTCATTTTGAAAAATCACATGCCCATTTAAGAAATGGTCAGTATCGGTATCTGTGAAATTGTAACAAAAAGAAACTTTATCATATTGAATTGAAAAATGTTGGCATCACCCATCCCTGGTATACTGTTCTTAATTGAGCTATGGTGTCGATTAATAATGAAACATCCTCGGTCTTGATGAGGGAAACATAAATCCACCTTGCTTCCATTGCAAATATCAGACTTGTCAGACATCATTTTCTAATGTGCTGAAATACTAAACATTGAAACTTTTCACTCTGAGCATGTAAATTTGTTAATATTCTAATGCGACATGACACTCCTCAAATACACCATGATGTATTCACTGAATAACAATGTTTTCAGCTACCTTCATCCTGCCTTCACTCAAGGTAAGGATTGGAGAAGAAAAGTTATTTTTCCATCAGTCAAAACTTGTGTTCTTGTGTAACAAGCATGTCAGCCTCATTGGCCATTTAGTAATATTCCCTAAATATACTTAAAATACAGGCATATTATGTATGTAACCTTCCCTTTTAGCTGCACTCCCTTCTAGTGAATTAGATAATTAGCAATGTCTGCTCTGTTGGGTTTGAGGTAGTGATGTAAGTGTCTTTTCTAAAAGCTGAATAGCAGATTGCAGCTGTGTGCCACTTGAGACCAAATCGTCTCTTCAGGTATGATACATTGAGATTGAGCAAGTAAGAAGCATGGCTCAGATGGCTCACTTCCTGTTATTGCTGCATCTCTGGCCCAACCACCCTCAACCCTGCTGTCTAGCATGGTAATACATATCAGTGGCTGGAGCACACTCCTACACTTGAAATGAAAACCTCTAATTGGATGGTAATCCAGAATCAATAGTTAAGCATCCTCGCACACATTCAACAGATGAGAAACGGACAATAGGATTTAGAAAAACGCATCATTTGCACACTTTGTGCTATGTGATCTGATTTCACCTGCTTTTAACAGGCAATATTCATCCTGTTCTGTCACTGCACCACCACTGTCACTGTAACTCTTCTCTCACTTCCTTGTTTCTGTCAGATAAAAGTTATGTGGCATTAGCTGCATTACGGTGCTGACATGTCAAGAAGTGGTTGGCTGACGGTCCAAGTTGAAACGACGGTAAGTGTCCGTCAGCTACCCTAGTTTTTGCTATCTGAGCAGCTCTATTGCCACCCGCTGGTCCCCTTCTGCCTTTTATCAGCCAATTCAACATGTTTTATCAGCGTGGCCGATGTTGGTGAAAGGGATCATTCTGATTGGCTGTAGAGCTTATGTGAATTAGTAGTAGTGAGGATGCAAGCAAATTAATGTTAAGAGGGCTTCTCATTTTTTATTCAATGTAACGATTCCAGTACACATAGGGCTGTCAATACTGGCCAAAAGTAATTTGGATGTTCTTTCTAAAAAAGAAACACTATTCTTATAATAGTTTATTAGAATATCTATTTTTGCACGTAATGTCCATAAATTGGCAAACTTACGAGATACATAACTACTTGTGTAGGTATATTTATTTAAACATGTCTTTTAAAGGATCTATATACAACTAACTAAATAAAAAAAAGCCCTAAACAGCAAAACGTACTATAAAAACTGTAGCCCTCTCTTCCTCGGCAATGCGTTCAGAACTGAGCCCCAAAGCAAGCAAGCTAACTAACTAGCCAGCCAATATTAATATTTGAGGATGGGCCCTTCCCCAAATATTTCTGAAAATCCTAGACATGGTTGTGAACTTTAGTGCTTTCTCATTAGCCTGTGTTTGTATTGAAATAAGAGGCTGCTTCGGCCCGCCGTACAGGTTGAGCAGAGGCTGCACAGTTTGACTAGCAGGCAGCGACCACACACCAGGCACTGGATGGTGTTGCTAAGAACTTGTACTTGCAATGTATAACTATTATCAGACCGTCTCTTGCAATCTCGAAACACTACCAGTCCACCAGGAAAAATCCCAGACTCTCCTGATTGCCGCTCCACCTCTGCCGTCAGCGGTAGTCTTTGCTGTGCAACTTTTTGGCCACAGTCTGACTAGTCCTGGTGTGTCGGCCGGGTGTGAATTATTAAAATTGACAAGATGCAATGAAGCCTGATAACACGGACCTGTGTTTTTCAGCTGACTATTTCTATTTTACTACATTTTACGTACGTCCGCGCACACTGAGCAGTCTGCTGCTTTCTGCTTTTGTAGCTAAAGAACTGAACTGAACATTCATTACAGGAGATACTTGAGATACATGTCACATTTAAATACTGAAAAGTCACTGTTCCTGTGTGTTGCATAGATTTACAGTATGCATTTACTTTTAATATCAGTCCAGCAGCGGGATATTTCACTCTCATTTCACCCACCGAAACACTAAAATAAGTTTTAGTAATGCAATGATAAACAAACAAATAAATGTACAGAAATATAAATGAGAAACTTGCATTCCTCTCTGGTAACATTAACAACTTAACTTCATTAACAAGTCAGAGTTGTACCCATTGTGATTTTGTCTTGACCATAGCCAAATAGCATTTTTAGACTACTTATGTGTGAACTTTAAGCCCAAATTCTGAAATAGACTGTGTATGCTTTTATGAAAATGTTATAGTTTTTCCTTATTTGCTTGATCACATTTGTCCATTCAGAAGTTACATTTTCAAAACAGCTCACCCAGGCCTAGACTGAAGGTTGCTGGCAGAAATGGCACATTTTGTTTGCAAAATGCTCCAACACTCACAAAACATTAACAACATGCATCAAAAGCAATACAGGTGGAACCGTTTAACCTTAATTCGTGCTGTATGCCTGTGCCATTTGTTAGTACTTACAGTATTTGTGCTAGGCTTTGGTACCGCTCACATTTTGACTGGTACCTCAGTTCCGGTACCCAACCCTTTTCTGTACTTTACCTCTGTAATAAAAATTAACAACCTGTCAACTTCAGTGAGTACCAAAAAAGTACCAGATTCGGTACCAAAACAAAAAGAAGAGCACACATATCATAGCATGAATTGTATTATTTTTTTTTAAATATGGTTTTACTATAGAAACAAAATTCTGCAGTACACTGCCCCTTTTACATTTTTTTCAGATGCCCTGTCAAAATACTGTAAAAAAGAAATAGAAAATTTTGACTAAAGTTTTCTTTATTCATTTGTGTTGTTGGTCTCTCTCTGCATCTACAGTATACTTTCATTGACAAGACCTACAGTATGCACCTAGACTACACACATTCGGACATTCATAATAAACCACTTATGCACTGCATTCTTTCTCCACCAAAGAACCAATAAAGAATTTCACCCAAAGTCAGAAACATTTTATTTATTTATTGTTTACCATGTCATTCTTTTTAGCTGGACCACAACAGCCATATACTAGGGAATGACCTACCCCCAATTTCCACAGGATGCGTAACGGCTCCGGATTGGCTCCGCTGCGTGACTGCTCCGTTCTCCGGCATCCATCAACACCACCAGGTTCGGATTTGTTGCAGAACGGCTGCGGCCATGACTGACAGCTGAAGTTTTGAGAATCCACGAGATCTCGCAAATTCATGTAGAATAGAACCACTAAAACAACAACAGTTTGTTTCCATCCAGAGGAGTAGAGTGGAAACAACTCTGTGCTGTGTTTTCAAGGTGTAGTGCAGAGAAATATGATGATACGAGTCCGTGATCTGAGAGCACGGACTATTTTATTTTGAAAATTACTGGATGTTTTATTTTGTTTCTGTGCTCAACTTCCTGCTCTGTGCTGAATTGCTGTTCCGCAGCCCGTGGAAATACACACATTGACTTTAATGGAAACCTAATGACTCCGACACTGTTCCGCAGCGGATCCACAGCTGTTACGCATCCTGTGGAAATTGGGGGCTAGTGTACGACTGATTGCTTGTTGAAGAGTTGTGCAAAATAATTTCACACAGGTGGATTTGAGATTCTTAATATGCAAATAATTCAGCAGCTAATAGATGTTTCTTGGTTTATGACACAGTTTAACCAATATAGCATTGGGTCCTTCATATGAGATCTGTGTTAACTGTTGAAAAATGAAAAATGTGTAAATTTGTAAAACAAATGAAAAAGTGTGAACACATTTGCAAGAGAAAACTTCTGCTGTGCACAGAAGGTGACAATGAAGATCAAGTAGATCCCAACTTAAAATTAATTAATATTAGTTTCAAGAAAAACTAATATTCAATATGGAAACCAAATGTGAATGTTTTAGATGATTATGTACACCTGTGACAATGTGCCCAGGTGTAAGCATTTGCTTTGTAAGGGAAAAAAATATATTGGTTGCACTCTATGGAATACGTCAATACAGGGCTTTCATCTTCTAGACACACCCCTCGCTTCCTCACTTTCTGCTTTGTTGACTGCCTAACCAAACAGCTGATGTGAAATCAAGTAATGCATTCTTGTCAAAGCACTGTTGCTAAATTGCCACACTGAGCCTGGGAAACTTAAACAGCCAGATCTGCTTACATTGAAGGGTGAAAATACCCATTGTGTTTTTCTTCTCCTTCATAACTATAAACAAAAAACTGTTAAAGGTGAAAAGTGAATGCAGTAGATGAAAGGAGTTGACTTTTTTCATCCTGATCTGCATTTTTACAAGCAGGTTGGTTTTTGTCAGAGTGCAGCATATATCTAAAGTGCATTAACATTCAGCATTAATAAGTGAACACACAAGTCTTAGCTTCTTATCAAAGTCAATTATTAAGTTCAGGATATCAGACGGCTTTCTGTAAACTAAGACGTTCAATGAAACTGAGCACTGAGGGGATTTCAAAAAGCCAGAGACAAGGCCAAGCAAGGAGTTCTTGTCTGAATGAAAATGGGATTGCTTTGTGTTTGTCCCTAGGCTTGTGTACCAATAACTTCAAAACATAAGAGATATGGTAAATATAGCTGCTCCACAAACTGCCTTCTTTGAGTAACCAAAAAGGGGAAAACCACAATAAAACACAGGAGCAAACATGCCGTGAGATGTTTTATTCATTCATTAAAGCCGTCGGCAGCTTAGTGCTGAGATAACATCAAAGATGCATAGGAACATACAATATATGAAACACAATCCAAAATGTGTGTGGTGGTGGCCTGGTTGATTGCATAAGCATTGCATCTGCCCATCAAGTTATTTCAGTGGAGGCTGTGTTGTGAATGACATATTATTCTTTCTATAGTATCTTTCTCTTAAAACCACCAGTCACCCATGGCAAAACTGCAGGTGTGATCCTCTGTAGCCGTGAACAGAGCGTTGCTGGAATCACACCCTACTGTTTCTGCAAAATTACACTGGGTTTCACACCCCGCGTTTTCAGCATGCTGCTCTCACTTTGATGTTTTACATTAACAGCACTTGTTTCCTGAATGAGACACACTTAATGCTTGCACATGAATAAAAAACAATGCATTGCGCATGTTGTACATCCTTTCCAGTTTAATAATTACTGTGTTGTTTTTGCAGAGGGTAATTAAAAAAAATACTTAAAATAAGACTTGGACAGTATATCTGCTTTATTCATAGTTTAGCACACTCGGTTGTAGACAACAGGTAAACATGCCTTGGCCTATTTAGGTCAGTGATGCTTCATGCTTTATATTTTACACATAAAGGCAGTTGCTTAGAAAACCTTTATACAGTAGAGGTGATGAAATGGGTAACAAAGTTACCCTGTTTAATTTTGACCACATGTTTTTAAAATGGGTTTGCGTTTTTTATCTACTCATCCCTGTTGCTTGTTCTGCGCCATTCCGCTGATCATCCGCTGATGTTGGCAACCGCAATGTGCAAAGACGAGTAGTGACATTGTAACAACGCAAGAACTCTGCAAGCTAGCAACATGGATGCAAACAAGGATGCTTTAAAATGTAAAATAATCTGCTTTGCAAGTGTTGAATGAATAAGAAAACACTTTTGACAGGTTTGTGAGGCCTCAGGGGTTACACGCAGGATGTGAGTTGCCGTGGGGAATGCGTGCGATTTCCTCCTTTCTGGTCTATATATCCCTGCCTCTGCAGAATTATTTGTATCCCCGGTGGGGACAAAATGTATCCCCCACTCCCTCAAAGAGATCAATGCTATTTCACCAATACATATATTACACCTAAAATAGTATTTTATACTAAAGCGCTGTAACGTGAACCATAGTGCCATAGAATCATAAAATCCGAGCGCCAGTTTTTTATTCAACTGCTACAGAGCTCCAGGACGCCGGCTACCAGCGGTAGTTGTTTAGCTGCCAATAGGTGACTGCTAGCCGGCTACAGGTGTCACTGGATGACGGTCCTTTCAGGGCCGTGGTAGTGGAGTTTAGCCCGAAAATCATGGGTCTGCAGCAATGACCGGGTACCAAAACGAATAGATAGAAAGTGAAAAGATGAGGTCAATTTCATAACAATGACATTTTATTATGGGGAGTGTTTTGTAATAACAAAAGGAAATCATTAAAGGAAATTGGTGCCATATTGCTGCACATCTACTGATATATTATTAGATAGATGGCAATATACTATTAGAGGTGATTACTATATAATGTACAGGACACTTATTATGCTGTCTGTATGCATGCAGTAATATTCTATAGCCTCATGAAAAATTGGTGTGTTTGTGAGCGTGGTTGCTGAAGGAATCTGCTCTCCGTCTGTATCATCGACATTAACATTATACTTTGTGCGCTTTCTGGCTTTTAGTGTGAGGTAGAAAAAGAGAGCTTTAGGGTACGTAGGTTAATTTAGTTTCCTTACAAAATGTGAGTGCCTTAGTCTTTAACATTTAATCCAAAGAGAGGTATTTTTCAGGAACCAAAAAGGTGTGTGAAGGGTAATAAATCCCTGGCTTGACTCTCCAGGGCCTTGCAGAGGTTTCAACACATGCTAAAACCTGGGCCCTGGGCTATATTGTGAGAGAGATAGTGGGTATGCTACTTGCCTGAATAATGCACAAGGTTAAAAGGTCATGATGGAATTCCATTTCTATAAAATTTAAGAAAGAGGCAAGGTGGGGAAAAAGGTCCAATGCAATTACTTTCATTCATAACACTACGGTACCATGCTAATTACTTGATGTATTAATAACTGCCCTTGCTGCTGTAACTCAAGGCCCTAATGCCTTTCCATCTTTAAAATTCAACCTATTAAAAAAAATGAAATAAGTTGTTTTTCCACCTATACAGAGCATCTCAATGGCAATTGATAACACTTCTTTCAAGCCAGTAGCTGTGAGGGTGTTTCCTCCACTTGATGCTTCTGTTCCATGGTTTCACAAACACACCACTCTTTTGCAATGGTAGTGGTCCCCAGACTCCAGAAAGGCTACAGGGCCATAGACAAAAGATTTTTGTTTATTTAACCTTTTTCTTGTTATGTAAAGATTTCTAAATGTGTTTGCACTAGGTTTCCATTATAAATCACTTATGACAAAGGGTCCTGGTCAGATCATGTGCATAACAATCCATGCAATACCAATATAAAGTGCAGAGATGTAACCACATAAACGCTAGGTGTGTGCATCTTGCTCCTTTAAGACGATCTGATACTTATCTAGAGACACGGCGACAGTACAGTTCAGGGACAATTCATTTTAATATGATTCAGTTCACTTAGTTCAGTTCACTGTTGAATCACTTCTGTGCGATTGAAATCGATGCTATTGGAATTTGATACGTTTCAATCTAACTATTGCTTAATATTTGCTTATATGACAAAACATTTTCCATTATGCACTAAAATAAGCCAATTCAATGAAAGAAGCATTGCCTACCTTCAAACACATATTTCAAAAAATGGACCAGGGATTTCTAAAGCTAGAACACTAGTAGTATCATTTTAACTTAATCAGCTAGCCACTCATAACCTAATAACATACACATCAGCTCTATAATAAATCAAACAGCCTCCTTACTGCTGTAATCATAGAGACAGTAATTAAACATAGGTCCACATTATCCAGCTATTATGAGCACTCCAATAATAATCTTATGCAGTATTATGTGAGCATACATATGAGCACAATAATAATGTTACATGCGTTAGCATGCAACATTATTATTAGTTGTATAGTGCTCATGTAACTGAAACTCTAACTGAAAGTCTTAGAACATACACACTACCGGTCAAAAGTTTGGGGTCACTTACAAATTTCCATTCCCCTCCATTATAGACAGATACCAGCTGATCTGAGTGGGGGGGCTGATCTTTAATGTAATATCTGCATTGACCATTATCCACAACCATTCTTCCAACGTTCCAAAGGCACATTTTGTTTACTAATCTGATATCATTTAAAAAAAACTAACTAGAAAAACATTGGAGAACCCTTTTGCAATCATGTAAACACATAATGTAATCTGAAAACTGCTGCCCTCGTTAAAAAAGCAATGCAACTGATCTCATCTGGTATTCTGTCTATAATGGAGTGCAATGGAAATTTCTAAGTGACCCCAAACTTTTGACCGGTAGTGTAAATGTCAATAAACTCAACACACACACCAAATACATATCTTTATATTTTATACCAGCCTACTTACATATGTCTAAATGCACACATGGATGAATGACTCACAGACCGCAGCTAGTACAATTCACAATATCCACGATGTACTCCTCTCAGCTGCTTTCACCTCAACCCTAACTCCAAACAACCTTATCGGCACATATAGGTGTTTTTTTCTGCAAAACCAAACAAGGGGACTGAGTGGCTGATCCCTGCCACCTTAGACTAAGACTTCACTTTATTAATCCTTTTGGGATGACTCCACAAGGAAATTGACGTTTCCAGCAGCAGTTTCCAGCAAAATACAGCATAGAGAGAAAAAAAACAGTATAAAGATTATGATAATAATAATAAAACCTTTGGCTATAAAAATACGTTTACTATAAATTATTTGTTAAGAGCAGTTTGAGTGTCCAGTATTTATGTGAGTCCAGTATTTATGTGTATGTACTGTCCTCTTTACCCTATTTCCTGCTCCCCCCGAGTGAGGCGTTCTAGATTATGATGGCATGAGGGACAAAGGAGGAACATGAATGAACCAATGACCACACACCGCAGCAGCTTAATTAAGTGACGGCAAAGCTACAGTCAACCGATTCGTAACGTCAGAATCAGGCCATTGGCCCATTGTTGGTCCATTTAGATCGATCTGTAGTAAGACAACCAGATACCGATTCACATTGGTACATCTTTAAACCCCTAATAAACACCCATTATCGTGTTACACAGATAGTGAAGACAGTGCTGCAGCTGAGTAATACCCCTTAAGTATAACTGTGGTAAGGTGAATATTAACATAAATTATCTAAGTGAATACTATCCTCTGCCTCTGTGCCGGAGTCCCTGTAGGATGTCAAAGTGTGGGACAGCAAGAGAAAACATGGCACAAGGGAGATGTTCCACATGTTCTTTCAAGCTTTGAATGAGGTATCAGGTTGTGTGACAGGTGCAATGTGAATCCTGGTAGAAAGACAACAAGACAGCCAACTCTCTTGAGAGTGTTCTTCATTGTTGTCATTATGTAAGATGCGCTGCCAGAAAAGGTGTTGTACTGAATGGGTTGGATAGGTCCAGTAATTTTAATGACACCCTTGGTGTGAATTCCTCGCTTTGGTTGACTTAGAATTTGGTGCACATGTAAACATATCCAACTGCTGCATTTAATTAATACAGAGATAACAAGTTCAAAAAGATGCTTTTGATAAATATATTTATTTAAATGATGATATTCCTAGCCAACATGATTTCTCACCAAGCCTCCGGTGCCTCTTCAAGTGGTTTTCAGCTTACGTAGACGCAAATCAGACGTTTTCTGAAGTTATTATATTATCAGGACACACAGTCTGACCTTGAGGTTTCCTTGGAACATTAACCAACCCCAAGGTGGCTATTATTGTGATGAATATTCTGGACTGCTGACAGCACCATGGCTTATTTATTTACACAGCAAGAGGTAGCCTGCTACCTCACCATGACCTCACGCTGTGTCTCTCCCCCTCATTTGTCAACTCGCACCTCCTCTGGTGCCATGCGGTCTCCAACAAAGTGAGGGGCGTGAACACAACAGTCAACTGAGAAAGGTAGGTGAAATGTAAACAACAAATAAAGGGAGAAAGCTGATGCAGCAAATTACCCTCACACATCTTAATCTTGTTCATTTTTTCCCTGCCAGCCTGTTGTTGAAAGATTTAGTTCCTTGTGTTTGGATGTCGCTACTTTAAACGGCTCAAACATAGCAGACTGCTAAGTCCACAAACTGATGTTGGAAACAACTTATTGTGTAGACTGTGGATGGTAAAAGGTAGCAGATGTAATTTCACCACATCTGCTTTTGTGTAGATCTTTTAGAGTTAGCGTTACTGGGGTCATATAGTTGCGAGGAATGTTTTGCTCAGACAGAATTCATTAATTTAACAGTAAGAGAAGATGTTACCAAAGCATCATCCAAGCGCTGGCATACGGTAATTTAGCATTGATGCATCATGAGCT
>NW_022602681.1:0-27540 GCF_008692095.1 Etheostoma spectabile | reverse complement strand
TGTGTTGTGTTCACAACTTGTTATTGCAAGCTTAAAATTAATTATCCTTGATTCGGGGCCCATTTGGACAAATTCAATAATGCACTGTTTTGTTCCTGACTGCAACAAAGGAGCATTTGGAATGTGATAAAGCTCTGATTTAGACCTCTGACTGGCTTGGACTGAACGGCTTTTGAGGACACTTAGAGACGCAATGTAAAGCTGTTGGACAAAACAGGATATCATTGAAACTACTTCAATAATTCAAATTAATGGGCAAAACACAAACCTATCAGGTCGTTACATTATGCTGGAGAAGCCCATACTTCTGTTACAGGTCCAGTGTGTAGGATTTATTGGGATATATTGGTGGAAATGGAATATTATTAATAATCATGTTTTCTTTAACGTATAAGCACCTGAAAATAAAAATGTTGAGTTTTCCGTTACCTTAGAATGAGCTTTTTTATCTATATCTCTCCCTAGACTAACCAAACACAGGCTTTAGACAAGACCATTGGCATTTTCGCATTTGCCACTGTAGGTTGTCCAACGCGCTTGTTACAAGGGAGAAGTTTCAGTTGGTGGCAATCTGCAACTTACTGCTAGATGCCACTAAATCCTACACAATGGACCTTTAAGTGATATGGCGGATATTACGGTATTAAAAGTAGAAAAAAAAATATGAATGCACTTCAAATTCAAATATGGGTTTTCAAATACAACATGTTCAGTCCTTTGTCTTGGTGGTGAATAATTTAAAAATGAAGTTGGGGATTACATAGATGGATTGACTGTCAACCATACATAAATTTAATGCCAAACAGAAATGCCTTTAAAGGACTGGTGATATGATGAGAGCGCTAGAAGCAGAAGCAGCTAACTATCAGTTTCCCTTGACTTTCAGCGGGTCGTCAATGCAGAGGTCATTCCAATCAACCCGTCTTAATTGCATCTCTTGGTGAATCCCAAAGACTCCTCTGCAGCATGGTAGATAGCTGAGCTGAGAGTTCCACATTTCACTGCTACCCTTCATAAGAGAGTACCCTTTGATGTTGTAGAGCTCCGCTGCAAGACAGCCTTTGAACCAGTGGGAAACTGCAGTGGATTAATGGATATTGCAGTCAAGTCTCTTGCTGGGGGCTTGCTTGTGCTATTGTGTGCAGACCATACAGATCTTTGTTATTATCAACTTACCACAAGTCATGCCCTGCATATGGCCAGTGGGAGGCAAAGTAATGAGCTCCCTATGTTGTTTTTCAGATGTAAAAGAAGGGGTTGTTATGACAAGACCACGCTCAGGGCAACTGCAAAGAGGAAGACATTGTATCCTTGTTTCAGACTCCATGACAGTGTGTATTGCCAGAGTCCATGTGGGCACTGGAGTTGTAAAAGGCCTGTAACAGCAATCGGGAATCTAAATAAAATGTAAGTAGCTTTTGTCTTCATCCGATTGATTTCAGACTTAGCGTACGTGGGGTGTTGCTGAGGAGCCAAGGAAATGCAGTGTCGAGTGCAAGCTCTTGAGATCTAGGAGACATAGTTATTAGTAGTGTTATGTACTCACTGTGTTGAGAGGAGACCCCTATTAACTGTTAGACCGCTGAACAACATGCTGGGTATACTGGTCCCAAACAGCTAGCTGCTAGCAGATTACTCTCTAAATACTGACTGATAATACTCTAGCATTGCTAGGGATGCAACTATGTCATGGCAGGTGTACTGCTCAGAATCCAAGGAAGCGCAGTGTGAAGTTGTTTGGATTCTCGAGAACGCTGCGAGCAGCAATACTGGAGGTCAGGCAATCATCCTCATCCGAACAGGCACATTTTGAACAGGCACAGCACTTGTGAGTAAAAGAAATCCGTTTGTACTAGATTCTGTGCTTTGCTTGGCACGTTCAGATCATAGCCGTTCTAGACCCAATCTATCTACTCTACTGTCTTCCAGGTTGGGTCCACTGATTTTTTAGTTGTGCTTTTGACACATCTAACACTCAATTTGCAATGAAAAACACACAGACACAAAAGATGCTAGAATGTTTTCAAACACAAGTCGGCTGGCATATGATAATTCATTACCTGCTGCGATATGAAGATATGCACACACACACTGGCACACACGCACACTGATATCCAGACAGTGATAAAAATAGTTTCCTGTTTGCTCTGTCAGATCCACTGAACAAGCACTGTCCCACCTGTGAAGCCCAATTAATGACATGCACGATGAAACCTGATAATTGCCACTACAAATCAGGGAAGCAAATTTTCCCTGAAATGTGAAGTGGCAAATCTCAGTGAGAACATTATATTTATGTTTGTTTGTGTTGCTAAGGGCTTCCTTTATTCAGTTTGAAATTTCTGTCAGCGATCGCCATCCATGCTGCACGTGAGCACTGTGTTCAGAGATTTGCACTGCACAGGAGTAGTATGGGGTAAGTTTAATTTAGTGGTCAGAGCAGGCTGTTTATCTCACGTGAGCCACTTGAAATCCGGCTTTAGGTGCATTGAGGTACACGCCGGGCACAAATTGAACTCGACTGTGTGTATTTGATAGCCTGTGCCAATCCCTGTCATGTAATCTAAGTTGAACTGAGGGAATGCATTATGCATGAATCAGTCCTGAGTCTGCAGAAGAGCCGAGGTGAAGCCAGAAAACACTGAGGATACCGAGAAGAGAGGCTACAATAAGTAATTGACTATTGTTCTCAACTTCATGTGCTGTTTCGAGTGACCTAAGAAAATGAGTTTAAAACGGGACAACATGCGCTACCTTTACCTCGCAGAGGGCAAGAGCTTATCCCAGCATGCATTAGGCAGGTTGGCAGTCCGTTGCAAGGCTAACACAGTTTAACACGGTCACAGTCACATTCTCACCTCTGAGAAAACGGCACCTTCATGCTGTGAGTCACTTCAAGTCACTGACACACAGCGATGTTCCAAGGTGTTTCAAATGCAGCTTAATTAACACCTGTTCTGTGAAGCCTACTAATGGCAAACACAGGCAGCATGCTTTGCCTACAACTCTTCCTTTTATTAGGACCCTCAACCTCCCTCCACAATCATCCCGATATACTAACACATTAGGAATTTGTGAGGCTGAAGTATGACATTGGGCATTTGAGATCATGCAGTGAACCAGTGTATGGTGTCTAATAATCATGCCTCCGGTAATCACCCCTTTGGATTTGTATCCATGCCACCACAGGCTAGGTGCCTTCCAGCCAAAACTACCGTTTAATCCACAGACTCTGTCCTCTCAATTGCCGTGGAGGACAGCCAAATCCTTGTTTACCCCTAACCCTCATCTGTCACCACATTAAGCCCGTCTCTCAACAGAAGCCCCAAACACTGCCTGCAATTAAAATATTAATATAATACCTTTTACTCTCACCATCAGAAACTCAGAATATCCCCGCAGATGTGTCTCTCTCACAACACACACAAGTGTGTGGTGAGTACAGAGTGCAGATGTGTTCTTGCGCACACGCACGCACACATGCAGACCAAGTGGATATTCATGTCAGTTTATCAGATGTGACTAATGCGTGGGTGTGAGTCCCCTGGTTGTCTCTCATTTACACTTGAATTCTCTGTGTAAAGCTGACGTGTCAGCCCTCTGTAGTTTCTTGCATGTTCTATTTGTTTCTTAAGATTTTAAGGTGAGCCTTTTTTACATGTCACACGATCAGCAGAACAATTACCATTATATTTTTAATAACTAAAAAAAAGAATCCCGTCCACACATGCCCTGTGAATGGAAGCATTCAGTTACATAAAAATGTCACCACCACTCCTCCCCGTCCAAATGATTTTCACACAAATACATTTTGAAAGTATTCAAATTATTCAAATAGTCATTAAATAACTGTACAAAACTGTACAATGTTACTTTTTGGGCTCGACTAAACCACAGCACAGACTGTATGGGTTGTAGCTTCTGCGGCTGTGGACCAATCACGCGTCACATTACATCGAAGAATGCTTCAGTGAGCTTAACCATACAAATAGTATTTTTATTTTTCCAATCATGGTACAAAAAGAAACATTTACAGGTAGCTTATTTACAACTTGGTACTGTTTTTTTTTTTGGTCATCACCTTAAAGGTATTGAGTACCGATACCCAGCCATAATAACAACCTAATAACACTTGACACTGACATGTAGTTTTGGGGCATTTGACCAAAACAATGCTGCTCTGTTCTTGGGAGGACAGTCTCTGTTCGTCCCTGCTGTCTTTGGAATCAAAGCTTTTATTTGAGGAACAGCATATATTGTAGCTCTTGCTTTAAAATTGAGCACTAAAAATTTATATCGTGGTGATATGGGGGTTTAATAGCCCACTGAATCTGCCTCATAAGCTTTTGGCAATAACATAAACTGAGATGAATCTCAAGTCACAAATTGCTGAAAAGAGGAGCCATTAAATGCATTACACTGTAAAGTGTAATGCATTTAAAGACTGTAAAGTAGACTTTATGTACCTAAAGAGAGGAAGTCCGAGCTCCATTAAAATTGACTGTGAATTAAAAGCTGGTTTGAGTTATAAACATCTAGTGTCATAAGGTGCTCTCAAATATGGCCTTGGTTGTTTCCGTTTTAACTACCGTTGACTGCCATTTTTTCAGATTTAATACGTTTAATACTACAATGCTTTTATTGGAACATGTGGGAACATTTTGGTCTGAAAGGGCCTTCTCCTCTAATTACCGTCCTTGTTGTCGGACTGCAGCTCATCTAGTGCGTCATGGTTTAAGGAATAATTTGTCACACCTCACTAGGAGTTTGTTTTCTTCTCCCCCCCCAGTCTATTTCTTGTTCTCTCTGTCTGTCTATGCGTCATCCTCTGTGTGTCTCATTATCTTACCTCTTTGTGTTTGACGTTCATATATGACACTAATTTAGAGCTAATGAACATTTCAAATTCACCAGTTAATTTACCTTTATTTTTTATTCCAATCATTTGGCAGAGAAATGCATTAAACTATAACTTGACCACCGAAAATGTCAGTAAAGTGAAATACAATACTACTGCAGCAATGCTCACAGGGGGGATCTAAATGGGTCTATTTTTGGTTGTGCGTTTAAGTTAACAATGTAGTTGGGGAAAAGATGTTGCACCACAGGCGGTGAAAGTCTCCTGCTAGAGCTGATCGAGATGGGAATAATACAGGAAAGGGAGCAGAAAGTAGGATGGATTGGTGAAGGAGCAGAGTGAGAGAAATGAGGCAAGCAGAGGGGAGAGTGGAAGCATGAGAAGAGCGAGGGAGTGGAAGTTGACAGAGAATGAAAAACTGATTACTTCTTACCCCCTTGACTCTTTAACCAATGGCTAAATCAACATCTGAGCAAGAGATATTTTTTGGGCGGCGGAGGATGCTGTTTTACTCATCTGGAGTTATAGTGTGTGATCCCACAAATGAATGCAGGTCCTGAATAAGATGTTGCATCAAAACAGTAATTAATTTATCCGTCTTTCACTTATTTTAAAATGTAATACTTTTCTACGTAGTTCTTGTTATCAAAGGTTACTTATTTTTTGTTATAGTCTCATTTTCTACGTGAAAAGGTTGTCAAAGAATTTTCTTAGCCCACGTGTACACTGTTATTTTTTTTAACTCTGCTTTTTTCATATACATTTTGGCCATTTCATCCACACACAAACTGCAGTTTAGGAGAACTTTTGGACAACTCCTGCCATGGGGATGATTTTCAGAAATGCCGTTTTCAGTGTTTACGGGGAAACAGAGTTTTTGGCTTGTTATGTCAGAGTGTGCAATGTTATCTTCTTTGTGAGGCACCACAACTGAAGAAAAATTGCATGCAATGGCAGACATGGCCATTGGTTCTAACCATGCTGACAGGACTCTTCACATGTTTACTCATACATGTAGAGTTACTCTTCCACTATATTAAGGTACAGAGGCGTCCGAATGTGCTACAGAGCGATCAGTGCACTATTGCAGCTAGGTAGCCTTCCGGTATGGTTTTTTTTCAAAATTATGATTGGCCAACATCTTCTTCTTCTTCTTCCTGGCGTAATTGGCCAACATGGCTTTAGAGTTAGGGTTATATCGCTGCCTGTTGTTTTGGCATACTCTGTCTACATTTTTTCGCCTTTTCATTTGGATGGGGATTTTGTTAAAGAGTTCTTGTGTGGATGGATGATTTGTTTTAGGAGGGAAAACCACAGTTTTCAAAAATACCCATGTACTGTATACGTTTCTTAGGTGTTAGTAATATTAGTATTTGGAAATAAACACTGCCTAACTGAAGCAAATTTAATAAATGACTAAATCTTTGGAGCAGAACATGGGCCTTCAAAGCTTGTGTAGCTGCCGTAAGCAAATATTTCTACCAATATGCAGGAAAGACAAAAAAAAGAACAAGGCGGGAATGAAAAGGACAATCATGCATACAAACTAAGAAGACAAAATGTAAATCAAGCATTCATTGACCACTGTAATCTGCCCCTAAAACCCCAGCAGTGCCCTCTTTTCATTTTCTCCCCAGAAACTATTAAAACTCTCGCTGTGTTAATGGAGATTAATAGGTACGGGCAACAGACATGGCTGAGCAGAAGAAAAACCATCATGAGTGGCAGAGAGGGGGTGCAGCACCCCGTGAGTGGGTGGAAACAAAAACGTACTGAAAGATGGATAGATTTCATTAGGCGGGGGAAAAGGAAACACTAAGTTCTGGTGTGAAAAACACCTTCCTCCCTCAGAGCAAGATGTTCTCCAAATAATTACAGTTTATTGTCCCTTCCCAGTGTTAGAGCTTGATCGTCACGTGGTGGAGTGTAGTGCAGCATACAAGAGGATAACAAGAGGTCTCTTTGTTTTACATAAAACCAGAGAAAAAAGCAGAAGTAGCCAAAAGCTAAAGCATTTTCTGGAATTGCATTGTTCACAACTAACAAAAGATGGGTTTTGTTTGTTTTGAGGCGGTTGAAGCATCTAGGACAAAGTCAATGGCAAAGATAGGATGATATAAGGCTAATTGAGTGCAAACAGTCTCCCCTGCAGGCTGGGCAACATCAGACCAGTGGAAGCAGTGTTTGAGTGACGGGGCCCGGGATGGTGTGCTCGCTGGGCATCTTCGGGGACACAGGAGAGGATGGGGCTGTCCTTATGTAACTCGAGCTGTGGAAGATCAGGGCATCCGAGCCTGAGTCCACACCACAGCCTGGAGAGGAGAGACAGAGACAGTGTATTGTGAGCGTGGGGGATGGGTGGTGGCAATTGAGGGGGGTACAGCAGAGAACATCCCAGGAAACTCAGAGGCATAATCTTCTTATCCATGGCAGATTGGTTCAATGTGTGATGCGCATCATGTGCGTGTGTGTGTAACGTATGTTATGTGTGCATGAGAGGTGTTTGTTTGTCCTCCTTCACATCGGCTTCTCTTATTTGTCCTTCAGACGCTTTCTTTTCTTGTCTTGTTTGACCCTAACCTTCTTCGCCCTTCCCCGCACACTTTCTCCATTTCATCACACACACCGGATCAAGATTCGCTCATCTGCTTTTTCGCCCTCATTAGTGCCTCTTTTTCCTCTGTGTCGGTTTGTTCTTTCCCCCGCGATCAGAAGATGAAAGTGACCCAATGTGGAAGGCAGAACGAAGGGAGGTTTCGCTCTGAGATTGCTGGTGTTCCTCTGCGGTGTTCCTCTGAGGGGGGGGGGGGGGGGGTGCTTTGGACCAGATTCTGCTGATTGTAGGAAATTATATCCTCTAATTTCACCTGCAACTCCAAGAGACAAAGGCCTCAGGGAGTGAATAGGATAAGGAAGTATTTCACAGAGTGATAAGAAGAAAACAGAGAGAGAGGGAGAGTGAGAGAGACAGGGAGGGAGGGATGAAAGAGGGAGAGAAAATGGACATAGAGGACATGGGAGAGGATGTAACACTAGACCGAGGTTTGGTCTGAAGCCAGTCAGGGAAGACTGAGAAAGAGGACAGAAAGAAGAGAGGCAGCCGCTGAGAAGAAACGTGGTTCTGCTAAACCAAACCATGTCCTTAAGGATCACCCATCCAGCTTTAGCACACATGCACTGACGCTAGCACACACACACTCACGCACACACACACACACACACACACATACACACACATCCATGCACCTATACCCCCACTTTTCATCTTAACACCTTACTAAAGCACCATTTGCTTGGCCGGTCCCTGTGTATCCTCCCATCTTCCTATTGGATCCTGGTTTTGCTCTCCTCCTTGATAGTCTTACTCACAGACCGTGACTATCTCCCGCTGACAGAGCCGCTACAGGATTAGAGGAAGCTGTGGAAAGCAGAGCGCAGTCAGCCAGCACCTCCTGCTGTACACGGATTGCAACTGACTCGCAGGTCTGCTGCATCCTTGAAAAACACAGCAAGGGCATTTCTCAATTCACACGCATCAATATTCTTTCATCCACCTTTTGGTTTTAACAGTATGGGGAAATAAATTCATTACACGTCGGCTTCAGACCGAATGTGAAAAAGGTGATAAAGAAGAAGAAAGTTGTTTACTGTGCGAAACAAACTGCATTCCTACTTCTCATCTGCATTATGATAAACCTCGCAATATTATTCTGTATCAGGAAATGCTCCCATCTGATTGGTGAGCCCTGAAGGTGACACAAGATGACTCACGCTTTAAAGTGTTATCTACTGAGGAAATTATTTGAGGTAATGTCAATGCAGGCTGCGTTATTTCTGAAGAACTTCACATCTCAAAGCTGTTGACCAAAGAGAGTAATAAAATGTAGAGTTAAAAACGCGTAGTTGATGAAACAATAAGTTGACTGACAGAAAATGAATTGCTAACTATATTTGTAATAGATGTTTGGCAAATATTTGGTGCCACTAGCCTCTTAAATCTGAGGAAATTGCTTCTTTTTCGGTTCCATATTCTTGTTAAATGAATCTCTTACGGTTTTGGACTGTTGGTCAGAGAAAATAAGGTATGTAAGGTAATATGTATGTAATGAATAGATCACCTTAAGCTCTGTGAACCTTTATTTTACAGTTTTCTGACATTTTAAAGACAAAATAACTCAATCTATCTGTCTATCTATCTATCTGTCTATCTATCTATCTATCTATCTATCTATCTATCTATCTATCTATAATGACAATAATCCTTATTTGCAGCCTTTTTTTGTTCTCAAAGACAAATGAAATACAAATTGTGACCGTAACATAACAGCCCTTATTCCCTTAAAATGTGGAAATGCAGAATTAACTGAGGGGGAAGAAAGCAAATATATTTCATTCAAATGTGGTTGTCTACTGTACTTTACTAAATCAATGGATGACCCACATGCCCTGTGTCCCATCTGTGTAACACTTATACGGCTATTAAATATAACACATTGCTTTTCCCCAATCATCATATTGTAAAGTAATCTCAGTATCCATTAAGAATGGATTTCGACTCATTTAAAAGGTATTTGGATATCATTTGGATACAATGAAGAAAACTGGGACACGGCACTGCATGCAGTACCCTCTTTGTTTCACATTTCTAATTCCAACAGCAGCCTCAAGCCGAGCTCCTCGAAACTAGACAGCTAGATGGTGTATTTTTCATGCAAAGACTGAGACAGCAGAGTCTTCTCTCTGATATTTAATGCTCTCTGAGATCTGACAAATGATAAGGCTACCACAGCTCTCTTGACTATAACTTTTCTTGTGTGTTAAAACGTGCTGACACAAATGGTCAAACGTGTACTCTTGCTCCTTTTTTTTATTGCAGCATCCTTGTTGGGCTTTATTAGTCGTGAGTCTAGGGGAGTGAACAGTATGAGCAAGTGCTAAGTAATTTAGAGAAAAAGTGTTGGAGCCGGGGAGACAGAGAATGAGAAGCTGAACGACAGAGAGTGAGCTTGGCAAAGCCACAGCGGCTACTGCAGAGGTTTAAAATCCTTTAACATGATTTCCCTCATCCTATTAAAGACACAGCTATGGATAGGGAGACTGTAAAGTGTTGTGTACAGGAGGGGGCGGGGGGGCTGAGTGAGAAGGAGAGAAAGGGAAGGCGAGAGGGAGGGAGAGATTAATGGATGTTAAATATAGGGAACAAATTGTCATTCCAGTCCCATTTTAATCTGCGATCAGAATGAATGTTCTCTCTATCAGCTCTCGTAGATTGGGCTGGATGACCTTTCACTATTTGCTTTTCTTATATATCATTCCTTATTCTACACATGGACATCTCCCTTGGCTGGGGTTTACTCTAATTGTATCTTTTGAAAAGGCACCAGTGGAGGATTTCTTCTCTGCAAACCACAAAAAACAGCTAAATAAATACTGGCTGGAGCAAGGTTAGTCTAGCTTTGCCAGACCCTCCTCCGCAGCGCTGCGGAGGAGGGTCTGGCTAGTCCACACAACATTCTGGGACTGGAGAAAAACGTGCTCTGGTTTATTGGCATGATAGACTACTTGTGCCCTAAAATATTACCCTTTGGGTGTTTTTTAAAGAACTGAACATATTCCTATTCTATTTGTTCTATATTTAACCCTTTTTTTTTTAACCCTCCTGTTGTATTCGGGTCAAATTTACCCATTTTCAACAAGCTCTGTATCACACATTTGGGTTTTCTTTCTACCGAATTGTCAAAAAAATAACATGGATGGTTCACTACAATGCTCTTCACAAGTAAAGTACAGTCTCAGTTCACTACTTTCATTGAATTTGGGTGTTGTAATGTTGTAGTATTTGAATGTTGAAAAAAGTGTCCAAAATTTTGGAAAAAGATTCAGAAACTCTGCAAAAAAGATCTACGAAAACGTCAATAAAGCACTGAAAAATATCTAAAAAATGTTGTAAAATTTGACAAAAAATGTTGGAAAAAAAACAACAAGAAAGGCCGGGAAAAGTGACAAATGCTGGAAAAAGAAAAAATCAAATTTTGATCCAGAAAAACCCAACGTTGCATGATCAACATGAAGACAACACAAGGGTTAAACATAGCCTAATTAATTACTGACGCTGCCATGTTGCTGGTCCTGAGAGCAAATTCTGTTCTCTGTGTGTCTAAAATGTTGAATGTCAACAAACTAGAATTGAATGTCTTTAAACCAATCCCCATAGTCTTGGGCAGCGCTAAGCGCCATATGGAGCAACGGCGTCTTTGCAAAATAGCCTCGGGAAGGAGCTTATTTTGGTGGAACATGTATATTACGTTCAAAGATTGTTTTAGTCGTGCAACAGAAAACTCAGATTGGACATATAGTCTAGCTAGCTGTCTGGATTTACCCTGCAGAGATCTGAGGACCACTGTCCTCATAGATCCATCAGAGTTTAAAATGCCAACACAAAGAAAGCCCAAGGCAAAGGACAATGTATCCGGCCTAAATGAGGAACAACCGGCGGAATTTCCGGCGGCACCGGAGCAATCCCGGAAGTGGAACGTCATGTATACAGTCTAGCTAGAGCAAGGTCAATCTTTGTGGGTGCAAGGACACTTCTGCAGTGGATCTACAGTATATGAGCTGTAGATTATGGGCATGTGGATGATAACATATGGCCCTACTGTATTTGAACTAACATATCTGTCAAAGTCGTTTTTGTTGTGGAAAAAAATATTTGCTTCCCATGAGTTAAAGCAGCTTTAATCAATATTGTTAGAATAACAATGTATCAAATGACAATGCGCCGTGGTGTGATCGCTGGTAGTGATGAACCTAAAGAGAATTTTACCCAAATCTTCAACTCCGTTTTTTTTGGAGTTTTATCATGAGTCCCTGCTCTTTGTTTAGCTTTCTGGACCCACAACTTTACCGTTTTGGTTCACTCTCACTCTCTCTCATAGCACCGGCTCTAAGAATCCACTGTTCACTGACTGCTCAGCACCAAAGGGCAGACAGACAGAGTTAGCGACTAGCTGGTGAACAAAGTGGAGCATTTAGCAACTAAAAGGCCAGAAATTTCCCTCAGGAGCTGAAAACCAATAATAGAGAAAAATAAAGCTAAAAGATGATATGTTTTTTTGTATTCTCATTTGTTTCCACTGCCCTCGAGTGGACGGACAAATCTGCCATTGCCGGTTTAATTACTAAAACAAAAAAGCATATGACAGCATATTTTGGTACTGGAGTTGCTGGAGAGCAGGACAGTTATACTGTGACATAACCTTGGACCAGGTTCCACACAGTGTGGAAATACAGTGAGTGGATGTGAACAGGGCTTATGGTGGAAGAGCATTCAGATCCTTTACATCAGTAAAAGTATTTATAAAACACTGTGAAAACACTCCACTACAAGTAAAGTCCTGCATCAAAACCTTGCTTGTATGTAAGTATTATCAGCACATTGTACTTAAAGTATCCAAAGTAAAACTGCAGGTTATGCTAATTTGAACTCCTACTGTTCATTTCAGTTCAGTTCAGTTTATTCTTTGTCCCAGAAGGGCAATTTGCATGCAGCAGAAAGACATCACATGCAAATATACAACACAATCCACACAACAATTTACACAATAAAAACAGCAATAAAGACATCAGCTTCAGCCTGAGTTTAAGAATGAAAAACACTTCATCTTTCAGTTTATCTGAAACATTCACATTCAAAATGGTAGTTTTCATTGGACAGGAAGGGTATGAAAAATTATAAACTAAAAAATAAGTAACTAAAGCTGTCGGACAAATTTAGTGGAGTACCATACAATATTTCCCTCTGAGATGAGTTGAGTAGAAGTACAGCATAAAGTTGCAAGAAATGAAAATGCTCAATAAAGTACCTCAAGTACCTTAAGTGCCAATTTACTCATTGGCCCTTAAGTCCAGTGCTTGAGTAAATGTGCTTAGTGACAGGAACCTGTAAACCCACAAACTAATATAGTTAGTGAATGATATGCTCTGTGGCCTCACACTAGATCGTTTGTAAGCCAGACATACTCACTACTACAGCCCCTGATTGAACACCAATGTAGGAGACTGGAAAGTTGATAATAACGGCTTTTTTGCTGTGAATAATTTCAATTATCATGATATATTAAAACCTTTATTAGAGGGCTTGGCTAAGCGAATACTATGTGTGTTATGGAGTTGTTTTCCTCTGCTTTATCTGTTAGTTCCTACCGTGCCACACCTCATCATGCACTATTGCCTGCCTACCCAATAAATTATCTCTGCATTAGCCACGTATTATTGACTATATGGACCAACATTCATTTACTCTATGACAGTGTCAACTGTAAACCAGGTCAGAGCAACTGAATATATCAGTCATTACTTGACTATAGAAAATTAAACACGGATAAAGAGGCAATGAGGGCAGCTAATGAGAGTCGGAATGATGGATTGGAAACAAAATAGATGTTCAGTCTCAACCATAGACTGTAAATATTAACAGGCTATGGTCTCAATACAAGATACTTTCCATAACGCTAGGATTACACATCTTGAACTCACACATCAGAACAAGACATAGTATGAAGTGAGGCAGAAAAAATCATTTGTTTCAACCTCCCTACTGTCACTATTATATTCTATATAATACAACATAAAGCTCTGACTCAATTCCTATGTTTTTCTGGCCTTTCTGGTCTTTTTGAGGTCCATCAAGATATCTTTCCTGAAGCAGTTGGGATGAAAGGTCTCGTTAAATCTGTATTTTGCATTTTAGCTGTAATTTTATAAATCTATTAACTGGTCTTAGCTTGTTGATTTCTGACTTTACAATCTGAAACAACTTTTTAGTTTTAGATCTTCTCAGCTTCACACTGCTATCTTCCCTTCACAGATTAATCATCTGCAGACAATATGAAAAAAAGAAATCTAAATTAGAATGAAAATATTAAAAAATGTAAGTATACATAGAGATGTTGCTGTTAAGGATGGATTTTGGTCCCATGTTGAGTAGATCACAGTCTTTAGCTTACCACAGATGTTAGTCTCTCATTAGCAGCCATGGTTTGCTTTAGTTGTCGCTTGAAATGTGCATGTCTGAGTTTGATAGCTTGAACCCTGGTGGTCAAGTATAGACTTCCCTACTACACACTAAATCACTACAAACATTTTTTTAAGAAGCTGTGGGCAGTAATGTACAATTTAGAGGCCTGCGGACTTTGCAGATATGAAAAACAAAACCGAGAAAAATATCCATCAGTCGTGCTCAGAATCGCACTCTCGACCCTAGGTAGCATGACAATGACACTGTGTATTCAATTAACGCGTAGGAGCTCTAAAGGTTATAGTCTGTTGTATTAGTAAAAAATGTGTCCTTTACAAAGAATAACATCAAAATCTGAAACATCAGTGCTGCTCTGAATGCTGGGAGATGCAATAATGACTGTTTTCCAGCAGAGTGAGCTGTTCTCCAACAGCTGAAGAGTGTAAAGGCATCTTCTCTTCATGAATGCATCTCTGAACTGGATCCTGTGGCTTCACTCAGTCTCTTTGGTGTTCCTTTGATGCACAGATTTGTTACCCTCCATTAAAGCAGCAACCTTGTCTCCTGGTTGTATATTAAAGTTTCCATCCATGCTGGACTTTTGATATTAGTTTTTTGGGACAACATTGAGGTATATAAAGTGCAAACTTCAGCACACCATGCTCCATTAAATGCACATCAAAGGCATTCAAACTGCCCTTCTGCCTCATCAATTCTTCCAATTATGTACCACCTCCCCCAGCATTTCAAGTCTCCCGACCCAAGGCCACAGGAGCAGAATGCAGAACCTTGATTTAGTAAAAAACAATGAGCTTATATCACCCCGTTGAATACAGACCAAACAAACCTACAATTTATTTCAGCAGTGCAAAGGTTTTACTATTCTCCCACCAAGACAGATGATGATGAAAAGCTTAATCTTGTGATGCAATCGTGAAAAACAACACAAAACACTCACAGTTCGGGACAGAAAACCTCCAGGGCCAGTCTGGACGGACCTGCTTTGTTGTTCAATCATATTCTGTAAGAAGATGATACTCGTGCAGCTGTTGGCTCTTTAATCTCCTCCATAACCTGTGATAAGTGGTCTGAGCCCCAGGGAACTTGGCACCTATAATACACCCCGCCCCCCCCCCCCCCCTTTCATTCTAAAACGGCACCTGGGATTTGCCCTATGCATAAGGACTATAGCGAAATGACTTCCCTCCATACTGACCCATAGGAAGTGGTTGTTGTTAACAGCTTGTGGCTTTTGAGTGAGATTTTCCTCTCAAGGCTTTTCTAGCCCTGTGTCATTACTGTCAGTTATTTATCGACACAATTATATCTTTTTTATAAGCTATCAATTTCCAGCTGGGTTTGACTTGTTACCTTTCTTAGAGAAAGTTTCTGACACAATATTTGATTTCAAATTGGTTAAAGAAACATTTTACTGAAATTAGGTATTCCTTGTTAAACTGCAATCAGATAAAAACATTCAATTAACTATCTTTTTGATGCATGTACAGTTGAGCTACCCAACAGGTCAAATTAATACATCTTTCTGAACATGAACTAACGTAAACACTAAAAACTGACAAAACATTCCATCTAGGGGCAGTTTTAGGTTCTGTTATTTATAGGCTACTTGTAATCGTAATTTGAGGTTTTTGAAATAAGAAAAATAGCAAATTATAGTCAAATACAAGTGCAAGCTAAATCAAGTGGATATTTATTAATTACGTTTTTCACAGTCAAATACAATTGTTTTTGTGCTCTTTATATTTCCATGAATAATTCCGGAATGAACCAAGGCCCTATATTTACCGGAATTATTCATGAAAATATTAAGAGCACAAAAACAATTGTATTTTACTGTGAAAACGTAATTAATAAATATCCAGCTGCACAGTATTCTATGCATACTTACTGTAAATAACACGTACAGTAGCACCACTGTACACTGAGAAGTAAAATGGTGCTCATGTAATAATAACATTGTGACATTACATGAGAATTTGAAATTTTGTGTATGTATGAAATCTGTTGTTATGTTTGACATTGAGTTAGAAGTGCAGAAAAAAACAATGCTTTGTACTAATGGCTAAGTAGTCTCTGGTATCCATTTCCTTATGTATTTATCTATCCACCCATCCATCCATCCACTTTCTGCTGCATAATGTGGTTTGGGTTGTACGGGAAGCAGGCTAAGTAGCCCAGATGTTTTCCTGCCAAGCCACATCTTCTACTTCCAGAGACATTCTGAGGCGTTCCCATGCTAAATGGGATACTTCATCCCTCTAGTGTGCTCTGGGTCTGCCCTGTATCACCTCTCAGTTGGACATGCCCAGGGGACATCCATTGACATGTCCCGGGGGCGACCTCATCAAATGGTTTAACTGCCTCCACTGGCTGCATTTGGCACAAAGGCACACTGGCTATGAGCTCTTTCTGTATGTCTGAGCTCTTCACTCTGTTCCTACGAGTCAGTCACTCTGCACAAAGAACTTGTTTTGGCCACTTGTAACCTTGATTCCAGCATCTCACTCATGACCATAGGTGAGAGTTCCAATTCTGGAACATGGATCGATGACTGGTAAATTGAGAGGGTCACCTTCAGACTCTGCTTCCCCTTCACCCGCGTCCCTGTGGCCGTCACAGTGATCTGCCCGTGGATCTCATGCTCCATGTTACCCTCCCTAGTGAACAGGAACCCAAGATACTTGGACTCTCATTCCAAAGGTGGCAATCCACCATTTTTGAGCAGAGTCACCATGCTCCAGTGTTGTAATCGAGTCACCATCACTCAGGTCCGAATCAAGTCTCAAGTCCCAAGTAATCTAGTTTGAGTCCAAGTCATAAAGAAAAGTCATCCTCAAGTATGAGTTGAGTCACCGTTACCTGAGTTTGAGTCAAAGTCACAAGGCCATAGAATAGCGACTCGAGTCGGCCTAGAGTCCACGTCCAGGACTCGAGTACCCCATCATTGCCTGTTATACATAAAAAATCCCCCAAAAAATCCAACTTCCGAGTCCTATTTAATGAATTGTTGAGTCCAATTTCATGAAAGCCTCTAGTCCAAGTCATTAGAGCACAAGTCCAGAGAATATCGACTTGAGGCAGACTTGTGTCCGAGTCCAGGACTCAAGTACTCCTTCACTGCCATGCTCACAGTGCGATGAAGCTCACAGAAGTAGGATCACATTTTTTTACGTAATTAAGAAAACGTTCACTCGAAAAACATACATATCGACAAATGTATAGATTGCAGTCTAGTATAATTGACAGATTTCCCATTTTTGCATGGTCAGCTGACCCAGCGGCATCGACAAAAAGATCATCTGCTTTACACTCACAACTGAATGGAATTACGTAATCTGGCTAGAATCAATAATTGTGTATTAATAGATAATTAATAGTGGTTAACTCCCACTAAATATAACAAGACTCAGCAGTTTGCTTCAGCTCTACATTTTGGCTTTCAGTTCATTGTTTTGGTTTTATGGTCTGCAACTTTACTGGTTTGTTTTACTCTCACTGCTCAACCCAGAGATGGGGACTTGAGTTTGAGCCTCAGACTTGAGTTGCAAATAAGTCCCCATGGGACTTTAGACTTGACTTGAGACTCAACCCCAAAGACTTCAGATTTGACTCGGACTTGAGATACGGGACTCGGGAACAATCTTCCTTTTTGAGGAAACATCTGATGATATGACTGTCATTCAGCTGAATGTTATCCCCCTCCCTGCTTGACCTTTGACCTACCTATGTAACAACAAAAACTTGACTTGGACACCAGCTCGAAGACTTGAAGTGAACAGCAGACAAAGCTAGCGTCTAGCTGGTGAACACAGTGGAGGATTCAGCAGCTAATTTTTCTTCATGTCTACAATGTGTAAACACTGGACAACTGTTTGCCAACAGCTCCCAATATGAACTCGTAAGGTGATAATATGTCCGTGTTGTGTTTAACTTGTGTATGCTACCCCCAAGTGACCAAATTAATGAATGCATGCTTCAGTGTACCAACTGAACACTGTCTCCAATTTACCCTAAAAGTCCTCTACAGGAAATGTACAGTTAAATAACAGATAGGCTCCTTTAAAGAAAATGATAAGAATTCATGGGACCCGTTAAATAAAGTGTTACCAATAGAAACAGGTATGTGGCATACATTATATGGAGATGTTGTAATATAAAGTAGGAATAAATCTTGTGTTATTATTAGTAGTTGTATAATGTACAATTATTGTATCATTACAAGTATACTAGGCTACTGCAAGTGTAAGTAGGGTTATATTTTAACGATGTGAAAGGCACAGCAGCCTGGCGCCAAAAAAAGCTTCTGACGTCAGCGTGGTGCAGATCCTCATCTGAAAACAATCAAAACAAATCCCGTTCTTCTTTCACATGACGATTTCAGCAGAGAAGACACGTGGTCATTACATTATGCGTCGCACCTCCTCGTCATGACAACTAGCAGAGAGATTGAAATATACAGTGGTGTCCTAAGAGCGAGGCAATGAGACCGCACAGAGAGAGAGAGAGAGAGAGAGAGAGAGAGAGAGAGAGAGAGAGAGAGAATCCTCTTCGGTGCCGGCTTTAATATAATATCACTGCTTCCTGATATTTCAAGCACTTATGGTGCTATTCTAACACCATGAAGGCTAAACGAAATCTCCCTGCGCTGTTCCCCAGTCTGAGCTTCTATTTTCTGTGAAGAGCATCAGATAGCCTACCAAGTGAAACAGAGAGAGAGAGAAGAGAGAGAGAGAGAGAGAGAGAGAGAGAGAGAGAGAGAGAGAGAGAGAGAGAGAGAGCACCACGCAAGCGCGCAAAGAAGAGATTGGACACCTGATTTTGTGGGGTGTCTTTCTCGGCCGCTATTTCACATTTTAAGTCAAACAATCCGTGTTTTTGAAAGGCCCTCGCAGTGCCGTGGGGGCACATGCCGTGGATTATTATCAGCATGGACAAATGGGGGAGAGAGGACAGAACACTGCGTTGACTTCTGAAGCAACGCGCACAGTCTTGACGCTATAGCGTTACGCATTTATTTTACTGTGAGCGCTTTTCCCCCCCGTTTGAATCCCACTCGCTGCTGCATCTCAACATTGTAAAAGTCCAATATCTGTGGATAAGGAACAGAGCAGGGTGTTGTCAGAGAGGGATGAGAGGAGGAGGGGGCAGTATGAGGTGTGCTTTTTTTGGAAAAGCCGGAGAAAGACGGACACCGAGAAGGTGTAGTGATGTGCGAAAGCCTGCGACGCGTTCCCCTCCTGAGAAATAATCGCGATCAGGGAAGAAATGGCCTAGTTAAAACATCATCGACACACCGGCAGAGGATAGAAAAGAAGAATCGTGTCTAGATGGACGGGCCATCATCATCATCATCGTCATCATTATAATTCCTGTGCTGGCATCGAGTCTTTTTAGGTAAGCCATATACACCGCTACCTCCTAAACGTGACTGGAGATTTTCTGTCTATCGTGGGTTTTATGTGTGCGCAATCTGTACGCTTTGGTGACTTCGCACATTGCGCACGTTATCCATCTTGACGCACTGTCACAATTGGGGAATGAGATTTTAGTGTACATCCTCGTGCCACTTTTGTTGCTATAGCACATATTTTCTTCCTTTCTGTGGGAGCCTTCGATTGGCCTTGCCTGTTGATAAGCTGTCACATCTGGACATGATCACTCTGTGCCTTCAGCATTCTGTCGTTTTAACCATGCTGCTAATGAGATGATATTCAAGCGATTTCATTGGAATCAACTCATCATGCAGGCTGTCAATCAGGCGGGCTGCTATTCTCCATTGGGCTTCAACAGTGTCCTCTTTCCTAGGTTTTAGAGCGTTAATTGATGGCTTTATTACCACTTGATTAGACACACATGCTGTTCTGCTGCAATAGAACTCATTTCAGCCAGAGTGACAGGCCTTGAACTCAGAAGATGTGTCTTGTCTCATGAACAAACCCACAACACACTCGGACACACACACACACACACACACACACACACACAGCCGGTGCCCTAGAAGATGCAGATAGGATTGTGAATTAAATGCACACGCTCTGATGATCCAGGGAAAGGCTCCATTAATATTCAGTGGCGGTTGGGTAGTGCTCAGTTAATGGCAGACAACAGGACCTCTGTTCTGACAGGTCATGGATGAGAAATGGTATATTTTTATTCTGGGGGAATAAATGTTTTTTTTTTTTTTTCTTTACTGATTTGGGGCCTGTAGCTATGGATCAGTGACATTTAAAATCCATCAGAACACCTATAAAGGGATTTTGGAGACTTTTGCAGAATGTGGTATTTCTCTTGTTCATGAATTGTTGGAATAGCTGTGATTGCTTTCTTAAACTGGCGTCATGTCACTCAGGCATTTTGGGCACTCGGATAGAACAGAACATGGCTCAATAATTGGAGGACTTGGCATGGCATGTATGTATGCCATACCTTTCCCTAATCCAAATGTTGTCATTACATAAAGGAAGAAAAGTACATAGAGCAAAGATTGGGCAGAAAGGTTCCCAGAACCCCAAATTGAAATGTCTCTTTGGAACGTTTAAAACCTATATTCCTTCCAAGATAATAATTTGATTATGTATTGCTGAAATGGATCCATTTTGTGTCTCGCTAGAAAGTGGGCCTGGGAGATTTGATGACATTCTATTGAAGGATGATACTTTGCTTTACAGGGATTTAATGCAGTGACATCACATATACTGTAAGCAACCAAAGCGCAGTCAATACACATAACTTTTAAAACTTAATGGATGGGATGACAACATGCAGTGGAGACTTACGACTTACTTACTAATGTTTAATGAAGCTTATTTAGGTGAGCAAGGTGAGTATCCGAAGGTGGTCAATGTGACATTCTATCTTCCATAAACAGGATCAAAACGGGTGCTTTTGAAAAGGAAGACAGGAGTGAAGTTTATAGTTTATAAACAGAAGCTGTGTAGCTGTTTTGAGAGAGAGAAGCCTTGGCAACCATCAGTGCTTATTTCCATCACAATGCCCAGCATTTAAAAGGGATGTTCAGATTATTACATTGGTATTGCACTGTCCCAACTTTAGTGTATTGTAGTTCTGGTTCATTACATTTTGGTGGATGTACTCAATATATAGAACATATATATAGCAGTAAACACATACTGTATTTGCTATGGAAAGATTTATAGCCAGTTGAGTAATGGCGCCCTGAGCAGAGAATGATGCCACGCTGTGTGTGTGTGTGTGTGTGTGTGTGTGTGTGTAGGCATACATGGTTTACAAGACCAATTTTCAGGTTTACTCACCAGCATTACGAGACCAATCGGGTTACGGAACCGATTTTGATGGTCTCGTAAACATAAATCTTTTTGATGCTATAACTATTGAATATTAATTATATAAGGCATTATGAATACATGTGTGATTACATAGATTCTAGTGCTAACAGTTAATATAGTTGTTCTACAGTAATGGCCAACCCCTGCCTTTCTGAGGTTCATACATATTGGTCTCACAAGGCAGGATGGGTTTGTGAGACCAAGACGTGTGTGTCCAACAGCGCCCCCAGAGGCTGCAAGAGACATTGCAAGTTATACACGTTCCGCGAAAATACACACAATGACGCGCCAATTTTACACACAACGCGGGAAATTCAGCGGGCTTGCAGTGTGGACATGCCGGGAAGACAGGGATGAACTTCGAAAAGTAAGACTTTCATATTTTATATTTTATAAATATATGACTGACAGCATTGATGGACTTAAAGAAGCTTTAGTTTATATAATTAATAATAATTTACTTGTGTAAATAATGTAAGGTCATGACTATTTTACTACATATTTCTTACTTTTTTTTTGTACTAATTATTTATTGTTCTCTATTCTTTTTCTTATTGCTGGTCTTACATTCTATCTTATCTTATTGCCAGCATGAATGAATGTTAATGCTGGATCTGGATTCACTGGATCCGCTGTCAGCTAGCTAAACAGCGCTAGCTTCTGAAAGAGTAAAATCCATTTTGTTTAGCTAGCTAGCGATGAAGAGACTGACGGTGTTATGTCGATATCAGGGATAGCCCAGCTTAGAAAAATCTTGGCCACCCTTTCAGCCTCTTTGTGTGAACGCGGATGTTTCGACCGTCGAAGGAAAATGACAAGCGTTAATTTGATTGAAATAGAAATAGCACTTCAAATCCTGTCTGTGTTTTTAAACCGTTTAACAAGACGATCTTGAACGCGACGTTTGACTTCAGTAGTTCCCTCCCCTGGCCTGAACCCCATTCCGCTGTGAAGCTAGGTTTGTGGGAGAGGGGCATTTTGTTGGTTTTGTGTTTTAAAAACAAACGCAGTGTCCTTTTTGTGTCACGGGAGAACGTGTCTCCCGTTGTTTGCATCTCGTCTGTTAGCCGGAGTGGAGCTGGTGTAAACGGCTTTAGCACTGCAGCTAGCTGGTAAGCTAATTCTGTCATCACAGTTACTGTCAGGGTTTCAGTCATATTCGGCGAAGCAATTGGCTTTTTGTAGCGGTTTGGCTGCTGGCTTTCGGACGCTCTGTTGTACATGGCTTTGCTCGCGAGCGATGGAAGCTGCGGAGGGGGACGTTTTAAAAAGCTTAACGTGGTTTAATGTACCTAAACAACGATCAATCATCACCATATTTCTCTCACATATTGCTCCTCTTTTTTGACAGTTTTAACTGGTTAAGAGGAGCAATATGTGAGAGAAATATGGTGATATAATATGTGAGAGTTAAGCTTTTTCACGTTAAGCTTTTTCCTTACATCCCTTAATGAAGCAGACACGCTTAATGTCAGCTACCGTCCATAGGACTTTGGGTCCGATTTTTTGACAGTTTTCACTGGTTATGAGGAGCAATATGTGAGAGAAAATTTTAATAATTGATCGTTATTTAGGTACATTAAGCCACGTTAAGCTTTTTCACGTTAAGCCTTTCCTCGCCATAGACACCAATGAAGAAGAAAACGTTAACGTGAGCTAACTTCTATAATCGTTGGATTTGAGTTTCGTTTTTTTGACAGGCTTAAGGGTTCATGACAAGATATAGCCATGATAAATATGTTGATGATTGATCGTTGTTTAGATACATTAAACCACGTTAAGCTTTTTCACGTTTCACGTTTTAGAATGTCCCTGCGGAGGCACCGCTTTCATTTGAGGGGTTGTGTTGTTTGCATACAATATTGTTGCTCTATATTCGCGAATTATCGTTAATGGGCATATAAACTAGTTTTGTACCGAGTTTAGACCTGGGTTCCATTCAAGAAGGAGGTTAACAAACCCTGATGTCTGAGTAGATTTACCCTGAGATGGGAAACTAAGTTGTCGGTTCAGAACAGCTGATATGAGTTGGGTCAATCAACTCGGAGTAGGTTCGATCACGCCCGCGCACAACCACAATAAAAAGGCAGGATGAATGGAGCCACGACACGATGTTACCATGGTAACAACCACAAACAAACTGGTTGACGGAAATACAGCAACATCATTAACCTAATTATATTAAATAATCTTTTAATTTCAAAGGATTTACATCATTAAATAATAATAATAATAATATAATAATAATTAAATAATAACCGACTGCAGAACTCATTTTTAATGGCTATTACTGGTTTGTGTCCAGGGAACATTACAAAAGGTTTAAAACATTTAAGAGCGGGTCACGCTGAAAATGTCGGGGCTTTAATATCATCTCCCAACATGACACCCTGCAAAGTAAAGCAGCTTTTTCATCAACGGGACCGTCGACACAAGAAATGCCATATTTTTAGAAAATAAAAAGTTTTATATTCTGCTTAACACAGTTAATTTTACTGTTACTGTTTTTTTCATTCATGTAGATAACAAACTGTGGTAAATTTCATCTGGTACAGATTGAATGAATGAATGAGGAAATGAAAGAGCGCTGTGTTAGAGAGAGACAGAGAGAAACTCAAAGAAAACCTCCTCCCGACCAGGTTAGGTTCACAGGCTCGGTTACCATAATAACTGACTCTTAGGTGGAGGTTTTCCTGAAACAAAAAAGCCAGAGTTTCCCTCATCTCAGGGTTGGACTCAGAGTTTGTTGAACCTCCTGTCTGGAATATCCCTCTGGTCTAAGATTGAAGCAAATGTCATCATTGCTTGTCCCTGAACTGCCTGATGGCACGTCTGGCTTGAGCTGTGTCGGTGCCTAGCATAATACCAAACCTAAAATGAGTTTTGATAATGCTGTATATTTTTAAGGACTGACTTGACATAATATTTTACAGTGAGGCGAGGCAGACTAGACCCCATTTGTGATGCACAAAATCACGTAAGACTGCAGAAGGAGAAAGCGTTGTGTGTCTGGAGATACATCAACCCCATCAAAGGTAAGTTTTTGCTTTAAAACCTGTGTGTACTTGCTTAGTGTAATGGCTGGATTTGAGATTCGAAGATGTCTTTTATCTCAAAGCCCCCAAATCCCAATATGCTTGAATCTTATTAAATTCCTTTTCAGTTTTAGTTTGTTTTTAGCTCAGTTTTAGTCATTTTTAGTCAATTGTGGTCAGATTTTTGCACACAGCAGCCATGTTCCCGCAGTTTTTGCTCAAAGAGGTTTGTCAGTCCACTGTCAGTGTAGATTTAAACACAGGAAGTGCTTTAAAATGACCTGAAACAATGCTAACTTACAGCTTCTGTATATGACTAAGATTCAGTATGGCTTGTGTGTTTTTTGTGTTTGCATGGTCATGGTTTTTGAGACCGGTGTTTGGCATGTGAGGCCAACAGTGAGACAGTGTGAACCAATACTTAAGATATAGACTTGTGTGTTTTTGTGTTTCCATGGTCATGGTTTTTGAGACCGGTGTTTGGATGTGAGGCCTACAGTGAGACAGTGTGAACCAATACTTTAAGATATTAGACTTGTGTGTTTTTTGTGTTCCATGGTCATGTTTTTGAGACGGTGTTTGGCATGTAAGGCTACAGTGAGACAGTGTGAACCAATACTTTAAGATATTAGACTTGTGTGTGCTTTGTGTGGCCAGTGATGGTTTATAACCACAGCGTGAAGCAACAAGGCCATGCAGTAAAATATAGTATGTCACATCACAGTTTTGCATGATTTTAAATATTGGCTTATGACAAAAGCAGTTATAGGGTCAAATTTCACAATGTTTTCATCAGGTTATGCCTTTTCTCATCAAGGAAAAACAGTAAATATTGTGAATCTGTACAGTAATGTAGAGATATGTGATGAGTGAGTTAGCAGATTTTATGAATTTCACCTTTTTTTCACATGATTGTCATTTTTTATCACAATTTAAATTTTTCTATCTAATAATTTCACTTTTTTTACACTTGTTTTTATTAACTGTTATTCGTTTATTAATTGATAGGGAGAGGTGTGTTTGCATTGAAGCCAATTCATAAAGGCCCCCAAATCCCAATATGCTTGAATCTTATTAAATTCCCTTTTTCAGTTCTAGTTGTTTTTTTAGCTCAGTTTTTGTTGTTTTTGGTCAATTGTGGTCAGATTTTTGCACACAGCAGCCATGTTTCCCGCAGTCTTGCTCAAAGAGGTTTGTCAGTCCACTGTCAGTGTAGATTTAAACACAGGAAGTGCTTTAAAATGACCTGAAACAATGCTAACTTACAGCTTCTGTATATGACTAAGATTCAGTATGGCTGTGTGTTTTTGTGTTTGCATGGTCATGGTTTTTGAGACCGGTGTTTGGCATGTGAGGCCTACAGTGAGACAGTGTGAACCAATACTTTAAGATATTAGACTTGTGTGTTTTTTGTGTTTCCATGGTCATGGTTTTTGAGACCGGTGTTTGGCATGTGAGGCCTACAGTGAGACAGTGTGAACCAATACTTTAAGATATTAGACTTGTGTGTGTTTTTGTGTGCCAGTGATGGTTTATAACGACAGCGTGAAGCATCAAGGCCATGCAGTAAATATAGTATGTCAATCACAGTTTTGCATGATTTTAAATATTGGCTTATGACAAAAGCAATTATAGGGTCAAATTTCACAATGTTTTCATCAGGTATGCCTTTCTCATCAAGGAAAAACAGTAAATATTGTGATCTGTACAGTAATGTAGAGATATGTGATGAGTGAGTTAGCAGATCTTATGAATTTCACTTTTTTTCCGGATGATTGTCATTTTTATCACGATTTAAATTTTTCTATCTAATAATTTCACTTTTTTTTTTACACTTGTTTTTATTAACTGTTATTCGTTATTAATTGATAGGGAGAGGTGTGTTTGCATTGAAGCCATTCATAAAGGCCCCAAATCCCAATATGCTTGAATCTTATTAAATTCCCTTTTCAGTTCTAGTTGTTTTTTTAGCTCAGTTTTTGTTGTTTTGGTCAATTGTGGTCAGATTTTTGCACACAGCAGCCATGTTTCCCGCAGTCTTGCTCAAAGAGGTTTGTCCAGTCCACTGTCAGTGTAGATTTAAACACAGGAAGTGCTTAAATGACCTGAAACAATGCTAACTTACAGCTTCTGTATATGACTAAGATTCAGTATGGCTTGTGTGTTTTGTGTTGCATGGTCATGGTTTTTGAGACCGGTGTTTGGCATGTGAGGCCAACAGTGAGACAGTGTGAACCAATACTTAAGATATTAGACTTGTGTGTTTTGTGTTTCCATGGTCATGGTTTTTGAGAACGGTGTTTGGCATGTGAGGCCAACAGTGAGACAGTGTGAACCCAATACTTTAAGATATTAGACTTGTGTTGTTTTTGTGTGGCCAGTGATGGTTTATAACCACAGCGTGAAGCATACAAGGCCATGCAGTAAAATATAGTATGTCACATCACAGTTTTGCATGATTTTAAATATTGGCTTATGACAAAAGCAGTTATAGGGTCAAATTTCACAATGTTTTCATCAGGTTATGCCTTTTCTCATCAAGGAAAAACAGTAAATATTGTGAATCTGTACAGTAATGTAGAGATATGTGATGAGTGAGTTAGCAGATTTATGAATTTCACCTTTTTTTCACATGATTGTCATTTTTTATCACAATTTAAATTTTTCTATCTAATAATTTCACTTTTTTTTACACTTGTTTTTATTAACTGTTATTCGTTATTAATTGATAGGGAGAGGTGTGTTTGCATTGAAGCCAATTCATAAAGGCCCAAATCCCAATATGCTGAATCTTATTAAATTCCCTTTTTCAGTTCTAGTTGTTTTTTAGCTCAGTTTTGGTTGTTTTTGGTTCAATTGTGGTCAGATTTTTGCACACAGCAGCCATGTTTCCCGCAGGTCTTGCTCAAAGAGGTTTGTCAGTCCACTGTCAGTGTAGATTTAAACACAGGAAGTGCTTTAAAATGACCTGAAACAATGCTAACTTACAGCTTCTGTATATGACTAAGATTCAGTAGGGCTTGTGTGTTTTTTGTGTTTGCATGGTCATGGTTTTTGAGACCGGTGTTTGGCATGTGAGGCCTACAGTGAGACAGTGTGAACCAATACTTTGAGATATTAGACTTGTGTGTTTTTTGTGTTGCATGGGTCATGGTTTTGAGACCGGTGTTTGGCATGTGAGGCCTACAGTGAGACAGTGTGAACCAATACTTTAAGATATTAGACTTGTGTGTTTTTTGTGTCCATGGTCATGGTTTTTGAGACCGGTGTTTGCATGTGAGGCCTACAGTGAGACAGTGTGAA
>NW_022602680.1:0-39941 GCF_008692095.1 Etheostoma spectabile | reverse complement strand
CACCATAATCGACACGGTCATCAACTACAGAGATGGGTAAGCAGACATATGTACACCTTCTTAGGTGTCAAATGTACAAATGTACCATACAGCATCATTCAGTAATTACAGTGATTGTGCATTGGGCTGTGAGAGGTGCTCAACATGTTTCTGAGAACAAAGCAGTATGGGGCTGAACACATTCTGTGTAGACACTGATTGAGACCTAAAATATTACTGTTGTTGTCTGGTGACAGTAGAGATGAGGCGGTAACACCCACTTTAGACCTGGGGAAGATGTTGTAGAAAGAGTCAGAGTTGTAGGCATCACTGCTGTAGAACATCATTTGTAAACTGCTAGGGATGTAACGGCATGAAAATTTAACTTACGGTTATAGTGACCACAATTATCACGGTTTTCAGTATTATCGCGGTATTTTAAAAAGTGTGGTCAATATGTTCAGAAAGCACAGATAGGCCTACACAAGCTAAATAGTTTCAAAAAGTGTAACAGTTTTTTATATATTACAAAAATATAGGCAATAGCATGTAAAAACTATGAGAAACTGGTACTGGAAACACTGGCCGGCTGTAGGTGTCCGGTTAAAAACTTGAACCAGAGATATCTGACTTTGAGATCCAAGAAGATTTATTTCCAACTCCAACATGAACTTGAACGTGATGGACATTATTTACCAAACCTAAAGGTTTACTCCACAGGTTAGTCTGTTACACAACCTGAATGTCAACACGTGGCTGCACAAGTAACATTAAAAAATCTGCACATCTATCAGCTATGCAATAAGAAACACAGCAACAGCAATTTTATAGAAGTGATAATATATATTTCTCCTCTCTCTCTCTCTCCTCTCTTCTCTCTCTCTTCTCTTCTCTCTTCTCTCTCTCTCCCCCCCCCCCAAATAAATTCGCAAAACACATGCTAAATATATTCCACATCGGAGCAGAACACTTATTACTTATTGAACTATAAATAAACGTAGTTAACGTTTACACAGATAATGAGGGAATAAAAACCCAGACCAGTTTAGCGAGCTACAGAATAGTTTTAACTTACGTCTGTGCTACGTAGCTACATAACTTCAACAATTCCGAACGGAAATAAAAAATTCCGTTGTCCTGCTGCTACATTCTGTCTCCTTCTCCAGTCTGAGCGTGAGTGCTTAGCAGGAGATCAAAGCGGTGATGATTTTAGGAGAGAAAGCACGCGTTGATGTCCTACTATGAGCTTTTTTACAAGGCTGGTGATGTCCTGAGTGCTTTTATCTCCTCTTTCCAAAATGATTCCAACTTCAAGAAAAGAAACACAAGTTGGAGGCTATGCAGTGCGCGGCAACTTCAGGAGCCACAGTTGAAGTGGGAAGGATTAAACACAGGGTTTCCATACTATGGTAATCCACTGCAATAATAGGGATTTTAAATGAAAAGGGTAATTGTTACCGTCAGTATTTCTACGTGGTTACCATTACACCAGTATCGTTACATCCCTAAAACCTGCGTATAGCACAGTAATGTATGTGAGTGATTAACATTTTTAGACGCTTTTGCGTTATAATTGGCTATATGTTCAAATTAAGGTTATACCAGTAATATACAACAATATTTTGTCCAGTTTAAACAGATGGCTCTGGGTTTTGCTCGTATCAGCTGCTTCCACAACAAACAGACACTTTGAAAAATAAAGACAAAAATTAAAGTAAGGCCTTAGAACAATAAATTCAATTTTACTTTCATAAATATCCGTTAAAACTAGAACCGCCGGGCTTTTTAGAGTATCCAGGAGAGGGGAGAAGCTGAGGAGAGTATTTGTGTGGTCCATGCTTATGTTATGTGTCTCTGTCTCTCTCATATTCACCCATGCATTAAACAAGTGTATTTGTATTCCCATTACTAAATATTTACTGGCTGACTAGTATGCCGAAGCGTTTTCCAGGAAACTGCTACCAGCCCTTTCCAGAAGTCAAATTCTTTCCTCTCCCAGTTGATGGTTGTTCCCCCAGAGCATCTCAATCATAGCTCTGGCCCTGCTCTCACTTCACTAGACGGGACAGAGTTTGAAATTTCCATTCCCTGATTTTAGGATTCCTAATTTGGTTTCCCTATAAAACAAACTAAACCTCCAAAGTGCAAAAAATAAAAACACGAGTGCAAACTTAACTTTGCTTCCTGGAAGTTATTCAATTTCTAATCTCTTTAGTGGAGCGACGGCAGCAGTCTAGGCTCTATTTCCTCCAGAGGAATTTAACACTAGAACTGCCTTAGCCCAAGATTATGTAGGGATAAACACTAAATTGCATTATTCCATCATTGGGTTTCCTTCCTGACTTGATTTTTCCTAATACCAACCTTTTTTTTTTTTTTACTTTACAAAAACAATACCCCTTCAGTTGGAAGCAGAATTGCAGATTAACATTGATGCTCTCGTCCGTGGCCGAATTGATGCATTTATGATGCACATATAATCACTAATAGTGAAGTCCCTATAATATCAGGAATGTGTGACTCGTTTGTGGGACTCATTTAAACAAAACACTACGTTCATAAATTGTGTTATTTTTTATAAGTTGGTGTGGGATGTGCGCAATCATATGGAAGGGGGTGGGTCTGTGTTGACGGTAACTATCTGGATCATTACTGCATCGGGTGGCAGCGAAAAATATTACTTTAATAAGAATAAATACTGTATGAAACTATCACATTTTAAATTGCTACGTTTTGTGTGGGTCCAAGCTGTTAGACAAGCTGTTTGGCTGTGTTATGGTGTGTGAGGGCTGCGTGTGTGGTTTCCTTGATTCAGTAGGATGTAGAGTGCTATAAAGGGTAGGTAGCTACCGTTTTTCTCAACCTATTTTCCTATGTTTTTATGTCTTAGTGAGAGAACAGCAATCTTTGAAATTGGTCCGGTATAAAGCATGGTCGCACGGTCGGTAGCTGCGAAACAAGTTAATAGGGAAATTGTGCAGCTTGTATTTACCTTTAACAAAAATGCTTGCGTTGCCACTGAAATCCTCAGATTAATATTCTGAAGGAGGTTCGAAATTGCGTTCACTAAATCCACCAGACTCCATGTAAAAAACAGTGATTTTTTTTATCGTCGAAAATACATGCAAAGTCGACAGAAACAAAATAAAATGATGAAAAGCTTTTGGTCGTCTTTCAACTCCACCCATCACAAACTCTAGTTTTGGTTAAATAAACACAATAGTCACCGAAAAAAAAAGGTTAAAAAAGTATATATATATTTTTTTTTTAAAGGAGTCTGGTGGGTTCAGGTGTAGTGACTTCAGAGTTGTTTCTGGTTAAACAGAGAGGTCTCAAAGAGGTTTTAAAGTTCTGTGTCTGAAGGGTTCCTTTGCGTAATGTTGTCAGACAAATATTATAATATATTAATCTGAGCATGTCAGTGGCAAAACTCACTTTTGTTAAGGTAAATACAAGCTGGGACAATTGCCCCATTAACTTACATTGTAGCTTGTTTCGCCGCTGCCTACTGCAGCGATCTTGCTTAATACTGGACCAATGTCAAAGATTGTTTTTCCCAACAGTCACTTAGAAAAAAAAAAAAAAAACATAGGAAAATTTGGACCAGGTTGGGGAAAAAAAAAACATCAGTTACCCTTTAATGCCCGTCAGCCCAAACAAAAGGAAGGCGCTCAGGCGATCTAACTATCCAGCCGTTCTAGTGTTAAGGTGTACAGTTCATACATATAAAATGTGTTCCACACAGACGTAAAATCTATTTTGAAACTAGTTTTTTTTACCGTCTTTGTTCGGTAGCCATTAGAGAAGTTGAAGCCGTCATGGTCACATTTCCATCATTCCGTGTCTTTCACAGACTCAACAATTGGGTATGTTCCAGAGGTCCCGTTGCCATAACGCTGGGCTGAGAGGCATCACACTTAATACATCAAAGGTGTAGAAACCCATTTTGAACATACCATCCACCTTTTGTGATTTCAGCACAGTTTACACAGTTATCTAAGCTCACAGCATGTTAAGAAGTCAGAGGCACCGCAGTGGGGTAATTGTACAGTATCCAAGTTATCTGGGATCAGCAGCCTTGAGACTAGGCTGAACTACCTTTAGCTGGATTTTTTTTATTTTGAAAATTGATTTAAAAAGAAAAAAGAAAAGAAAAAAGGAATCCAGGAATGTTTTATTTTTGATAATACAAAAAAGGGTCAAATATAGTAATTCAACAATTTCAAAAACATGATTTAAAAAAAAAAGAAGTTGTTTCCCCTATCTCAACTCACTATACAACGCAGATGTATAATCGGCAGCTCATTTGCTTTTTCTCACCATTTTCTTTTATGTACATGTATTTGTACATGTATTTGTTCTGAAGCTTTGTAAATTGTAAACTGTGCTGATCTGAATCATGTTCCTGTAGAAAAAAACAAACAAATTGTGGACGCATACAAACATGAAAGTTTTATTATTGCTAAGTAGTTTTCACATACAAGGAAATTTGCCTTGGTGTTTTGGCACATAACATTAACCACAGTGCAAAAGTGATTGAAATAATATAAAATAAAAATACACTTAGAATATTACAATAGAAGGCATGGGCGTGAAAATATATTATAGTTATATATTTATAAAAAGTCAGCAAGGTATAGTACAGACAGAAGACACAGATATGGATAGATATATAGTATATATCAGTACATACATGTGTGTGTGTGTGTGTTGTGTGTGTGTGTGTGTGTGTGTGTGTGTGTGTGTGTGTGTGTGTGTGTGTGTGTGTGTGTGTGTGTGTGTGTGATTAAGTAATTATGTAAAGCAAAACTGGCAGGTGAAATTGAAATGAATTCTACGGATTCCACTGCCGCAGTAGGCGGATCCCTGTTGTTGCTCTTCGTCTGTACCGATTGTTACCAGATCCACATTTAGTTGTAGCTTTTCGTTTATCATCAGTATAGTTTTTCACTCTCTGTAACTCTACACTCTGCCTTCTAGTGGACATTGATTAATCACTGACGATTTAAGGTCAAACAATACAAGTTGAGTGAGATAAGTTTTCATTTACTTTTCTTGCACAGCTTTTCCCAGCTGCTCCAGGATTTGAACTCCTTTCAAAGAGGCCTGTGTCTCTTTGCCTCAAGATTGCTTGTTTAGGGATGTTTTATGTTAACAACCAGAAGTTGATTTGGGCAGAATTTTAACCCCTAAAATAAAAAATTATATAACTATAATATCAGGCATTGATAGTTTGCAGCAGATAGTTCAGTGTTTGTAGAGATGTTTGTGTCGGTGTAAAAAACCTTTTTGAAGGAAGCGATGAGCAGCAATTGATAATTTATAATTGAGTAAACTAGTAATCTAATTGAGTGTGAAGTCTTACATTAAAATGAATACATAGAGCCACAAACAACTCTGTGTGCGTTTGTGTTTTATTCATCCTGCTCCATGAGCTTTTTGTTGTTGTATTTATCATGGATTAGTTGCCTTATTGCAATTCTTTCCATGTGCCAGTTTCTTGATGTTTTCCTCCCTACTTGTAACAGCCAAACTGGCCCCAAGCATAAACCTTACTTATGAATTGTGCTGCATTATTCAACTTTATAAATACGCAATAATATAACATAGCACATTTCAAGAGGCAAAATTGCAATCAATGCACCAAGAAAACAAGGAGTCTCTCGCTATTAAATGCTGCTTGTGAACTCTGATCAACCTGTAACACCAGGCAGTGCTGATCAAATGTGAATTAAGATTCTGTTGCCTATCTCTCGCATCAAATGTTTTCAGAAACATATTTTAGAAAAAAGTTTGTGAATTACCGACCAGGGTACAAGCGCGCGGAAATGGGTTTCCTCAGGGGGGGTAGAGCTAGGTGGAGGGATTATATCTCCAACGTGGCCTGGGAATTCCTTGGGGTCCCCTGCTGGAGCTGCCTCTCACGCGACCCAATACCGGATAAGGGAACATGGATGGGAGATGGGTGGATGGGTGGATGGGAGATGGGTGGATGGGTGACCAAGTCCAGCCAAACCCAAGCAATGGCCTGTGTGTGTTGTGTTGAGTGAGTGATATACTGTCCTGGAAATTGTTTTCTTTTGTTGTAGATTCAAATGGAGGCAACCCATATTTGTTTTACATTCATAAGACCGGACTTTGAATGTTGTAATTTCTCATATTTAGAATACTAGACACATACTTTCCGGAGAGGTAAAGGTACCTTAAGGATTGATGTCCTCGCAAATGGGTATTTCATTATGATTTGTAATTATTTTGTTACCAGGTCAGGAAGACAACTGAGTGAGGTCTTCGTCCAGTTGCCATCCAGGAAGGAGCTCTCCAGAATATTACGAGCTGATCAGAAAACTGTGGACTTCAAAAAGATCAAAGTACGTCAGCAGTTATTGTGGATGAACAATAGGATGATGATGATGATGATATAAGTGTGGTCAAAGAGCAGAAGACTTAAAAGATGAACGGCATCTTTAGCATGCTGTGTAGTCATAGAGCGGGAGAAACATTCAATTCAACAATTAGTTGGTAAATTGATTAGTGGATTGTCAAAAAATGACATATTGATTAATATTTTCTGACATTTTAATCCATTACACAGATTACCGATAATAACAATAACCGTGCTGCCCTAATCAACTTCATGGAAGAGTTAGATAATTTTTGACTCCCAAGAATGTAAGGGAAGGCACTGAATAGCATTTGAGAGGAATGAGTGTGAATTAATCTGATATTTTTCCATCAACAGGATCGTGTGAGAAACCATAAATACAGGAGTGTGGGAGACCTGGAGAGGGACGTGATGCTGCTTTGTCACAACGCCCAGACCTTCAACCTTGAGGGATCCCGGTCACAACACCCCTTCATGTGGAACTGAAGTTTCCTATTGACTTCCTCTGATAAATCATTTTTTTAATTCTCTGTTTAGCAGGGGTGGAATTCTTCTGGCTTTTCCGACTGAAAATGAGGCTATTGTAAATCATGCAAATCCACATTCTTGGGGGGTGGGGGGGCGCAAGACACGTGTCGCGTAGTGATAAACATAATGACCGCTCACTGCTGTCAACGTTTTTTGTCCCTCTGATTCATGTCTTCATGCCACTCTGCAAGTAATCCATTCATTTGTCATAGATAGCCATGTGTAATGGAGAGCCAGAAGTGGTGCTGAAACATTACATTTCTCAATCAGGTACAGAAAACAAGGTGTCAACCATTTTTGATCATCTAATAATTGTTTTTTATTGAGAAAAAACTCCCCTCTCCTCCAAAAACACTTTCCTTTAGCTTTTCTGATATGAATAAGTTTCTGTATACTGTAACTATAAACTGAATAGCTTAAGGTATTCTCTTCAAGCATGTTCTTCCACTTAGCCACCAGCCCTTTTGTGGGTGTTTCTCACAATTTTCTGTCAGTTTATGGACAAAACAATGAATATATTTCAGCAAAAACATAGTTCTGTTTTATCAAGTGATTTAATCTCCAAGTACACAGCTCAATTGCACATGGTGTGACACCAGGGCATATACTTTTCCTCCTTTCTATCCTTTTGTTATTTTTCTAGAAAAGCTTGGCTTAGTCCTTAAAGCTTTTTGAAAGCTCTTATTTCTACTTGTGTTTACCAAAAGGTAGACTGTAAGGCATTACACTAACACCAAGGCAGAGCCTAGTTTCTCTGGACAGCGCTCTGTTCATTGCTTTTTTAAGGAAATTTCAGTCAGTTGTGTATTTGATTCCAGTTTGGAATTTCTTGTAGTCAAATAGTAGGCATAGCCATTAATAATAAATGTTATTAATTTTGTTTATGGCATCATACCCAGCAGTTTAACTCTCCTTCCATGTTTCTCTCCATTAATGCTTAATCTCTCCTCTCCTTTAATTATCCACCTTTTGGCCAGCACGCTCTTCTCTCGCATAATTCCAGTAATACATGTTATCCATGCTGTTTGAGGAATTGTAATATCATCAGCTCTTCTTTTCACCCCCCCCCAGATATACGAGGACTCCATTGTCCTTCAGTCTGTGTTTAAGAGTGCCAGGCAGAGATTGCCAAGGATGAAGAGAGTGAAGATGAAAGCGATGAGGAGGAGGAGGACGAGGATGAGTCGAAGCTGAGGGTAAGACGTACCATTCCATTTATAGGGCATGTGGATGAACACACACACACACACACACACACACACACACACACACACACACACACACACACCACACACAAACACACACACACACACACACACACACACACCACATTTAAATTGTACACACTGTGAACACTGCTCTAGTTGAGATATACGACTTGCTATCATTCCAGAGGGAGCATAATGGGCACAAAAAGAACATATTATAATAACATAATGTAAAAGAAAGGAAATGAAGAACACAATTGCATATTTATGTTGGACTACTAAACTATAAAAAAAAATAATAAAATAAAAAAATACCGTACCAATGAAAACCACTTTTTTGTTGATAATGAACATGTTTAGATGGTGGGCTTTTTGTTTACCAATAATAATATAATAATAAAATAATATATATATGAAAACATCCTTTTTTGAACAATGACGTTAGGGCTGCAAGTCATTATTGTTACGATTTTTTCACATTTATGTGAATTACATTTACCAGAGCTCAAATTAACAAGTTGTTTAGATAGAAAGATATTCACTTTACTCATAAATAAAACATAAAAAATAATGACAAATATCTTATTTGATCACTTTTCTTTCTCCTTGTGCTTAATTCAGCCAAGTCTGTGCGGGTTAAGATCAAGCTGAGTAAGGAGCCGCGCAGCACCGACAAAGGAAAAAAAAGAGGCAAAGTCGAGGGAAGGCCAAGCCGGTCGTCAGCGACGACGACAGCGACGAAGACCTGGATGACAATGTATGTCGTTCACCTTCACTGCATCAGACTGGATTGTTAGTACATCTCCTAGCAAAAACTACACGGGAAGTAATTTAGCACTTTAAGTAAGTTTGAAAAAGTCCAATTTTCCTCCAATTAATCTGGCAAAAGAGATTAAGAAATTCTTATGGAAAAAACACTGATCAAAAGTGACTATTGACTAAGGCTATTAAATTAATTTGATGTTATTGGTAGCCACAACTTTGGAAATCTTACAGTAAAAGCTCATCCCTTATCATGCAGCATGAGAAATAGGATGCTGAGGGCGTTTAAAAATGTTCATTCATAGTCCTGTTGTTTTCCTTCCAGTCATCAAATTAGCAGCTGTTTCACACCTGGAATCCCAGGTGCAGGTTATTAATTGCGGGAAGAAAACAGAAAAGAGCCGTATTCTTGATCTTCCCATATAGTTACTGTGAGTGAAAACAACAATTAAATGAAATTAGGCTTTCTATTAAATAATCTATATACAATATCTTATATTGATGATTCAAATAGTGTTGGGAGAAACACACACATTAGTTTCACAGCGGTAAGTAATCCAGTCCTTTCACACAGACAAGTAACCGCAAGAACTCTTTGGCCCTGTTTTCTTTTTGAAAACTACCATAAAATCACTGAAAACGATGTCGCCCACAAATTCGACATTAGTGCAGTTAAGGCTGCAACTAAGGATTATTTTAATTAGTTCATCCTAATATAGCTGCTTTCTTTTCACGTAGGTGTCAAAATGTATTGTAGTAAATGTAAGTGAAGCACAGGGATCTGTAAACTGAAGGTAAAATCTGCAGGAAGCTCAACAAGTGGCTTCATTAGACATGCAAGCCTCTACCCTCTGAATCAGAGCGGAGAGGGACCTTCAACAGGTGGAGCATTGAGTGAATAATACAACACTTTACGTGAACTTAAAAACCACCATACGACATGCAGCACAGCATGATCTCAACTACAGGTGAACAAGAGGAAAAGGTCTACAAATGAATTCAAACGTATCCAGGGAATCTACCATGTTGGGTTTTATGTATTACAATATTACATTATGACGCCATCTCTCAGTTATGACTCAATGTTACTGTATTACACACCTTCTATTGTGTTTATCCTCCTCTTCATCTAAGTTGCTGCTAGCATACAATACAACCAGTTATGGGAAATTGAAAGCCATGGCAACTGCCCCTTAAATAATTATTTTCAGAGAATTAGCACCTAATAGATCAGCCTCTGCCTCCTAACACACCATTATTAGCGAGTCTGAGAGATTCTTTGAATTCGGGGTGACCATGTGGCTTTTTTCTTTGTCCATAATACCAAGACTTTGACTTTGAAACCAGTATTAGTTTTTCTCATCTAAAAATTCAGTACTTCAAATTCTTTATTCCTTGTCATGTGCACGACAATTACAGTGATGCAGCTGTTGGCAATAAAAAATGTCAAATCTCAGACTTCTTCCGACTGTGCTCTTATAGATATGTATAAAAAATAGTATTAAAAGAAAGAAAATAATTTGTTAGGAGGAACAAGTCTGATTACAATCTAAGATAAATAGAGCAACATAAACTATACAAGGTTCGGGTTCTAACTCAGGGCTGTTTTGGGATTGAATCCTCGCTAACACCAAAGTAGAAATCCAGTTTAAGAGCATGACAAATACTTTTCGATATTGTACTTTAATATGAAATCTGTTTAGGATCAGACACTGATCAATACTTGGCATTAGTGGGCAGCGGAGGCAGGTTTTTATTAAATACAAATGTAGTGATTGATTTCCTCAGCTGGCTATGAGCCACAGTGGTAACTGCCTTTGTATGCAGTGTGTTCAAAGAAAATTCTTGTTGCTACTTAACCGCAGATTTAAAAAAATGGACATTGTTCCCTTTACCTTTTTTTAAATGTTCTCTCCTCTGCCTCTTTCAGCCTTTAAATCTCCCTCTCTCTTACAGCAACTCTAGAGAACTTTTTGTAACTTAAAATAATGTTTCTAAAATCCTTTCAGTGGTTCATCAACTTGTAACAGGGTGAACGGCACTTCTGCATTTGCTTTGCTGCGCTCTACTAACTACAACTGCACTGCACAAGTTTGCCAGATCGGGTAGCAGATCTGTAGCTCCAATGAGACGTAATGGGACAATTCTGTTTTCAACTTGTGGGGGGACCAAAGTGGGAAAAGTTACATAGTGTTGCTTTGGACGTGCACTATGAGTTCCGGCATGGTCACTTCTGTTGACGTTCCAAGTAAATTCCAAACAAAACAGAGCAAGCTTGCCCCTCCGCCATGTTTCCGTAACTGTCATGACTAACTGACTGTCACTAACCCCCATCCCCTCCCCCAACCATCTTCTAGGTGATTGGCTGGACTGGTTTGTTGTAGTTTGGTGCACCGGCTGTGCCTCTAGTGTTTGTTTGATGTTAACGGCCCCTGAGTTGTCTCCCGAGACCGGGCTTTTTCACAGTGTAGGGGGGGGGGGGGGGGGGGGGCAGGCGGCTAGCGGCTAGCGGATCAAGGAAAGAGACCTATTTAAGACAAAAATGAAATTGAGCTGAAGCCATGCAGGAACTCATAGTGCACCTTTCAATGCCTTTTATCTCGATCTTTCTGCAGGATCAGTCGGACAAGAGCGACGATGACTGACCAAAGGAGGATATTGTTTAAAGCACTTATAAACAAAAAGGACAATATCTTCCATCACTGTTGTTTAGGTTCATATTCTGTATTTTTCTTTTTTTCTTTTTTTTTGGACTCCATTGTTCCTCTTTGCCTGTTTGTAGTCTGATTGTTGTAACTTTCTCCTACCAGCTTGAAAATGTATTACTAGTAATCAATAAGCTACAGCAATACCAATCCGCTTATATTCCTGTTTTTAAGACAATTTTTTAGTATATTTTTTAACTTTGTGCTTTAAAAAAGACGATTTAAATTCTGTATGAAAAAGGAAGAAAAAAAATATTTGGTCATGCTGTAGGCGCTTTTGCTTGATTTGTACTTGCTTGCACTTTTAGAAAAATAAATATACTGTAGATATTCAAATTTTAAATGTGAAACACACACGCGCACACACACACACACACATATATATATATATATATATATATATATATATATATATATATATATATATGCCAGGGGTATCCAAGTTTTAATTTGGAAACCCACTGGTGATAAAGAAAAGGCAATCAATCAAGTTTTAATTTTTGGATTCATCACCTCGTGCAGTGCCAAATGTTCGGGAAATTGATTGTTAGCTAAAACGCTCCCCCCAACCAGCGATTGTCTAATCATAGCCTAGCAACCATAACTAGTCAAAATGTATTTCCCCACTGGCAAAACTGTAGTAATAGTGATACTAAAAGTCTGGAGTGTGGTGGCTTTTCAAAACTATATATATATATATATATATATATATATATACACGCATAGCATAAGTAGCTAGCTAGCTACAGCTGAGTTAATCTGCAGCGTCAATTGCCATTTCAGCTAAATCTATGGTCGCCAGCAAAAAATGAGAAGCCTGCTTTTATCTGGAATAAAATTCGCCATTATTTAAAAATTTACTTAGAATTTAAATAATAAATCTGCCACTTTTTTTTATTGAAGACTGCAAGGATGGAAAGCTTGACAGACATAGCAACAGTAACCACAAGGGGCGGGGCTTAGCACATTCAATAATTACATTTTAAGATTGTCATATATATCCGCCCAATGGATTTACACTTACTCAGCCATAAATGCTGAATGCTTTTTTTTTTTTGTATTAACAGAAATGTAACCTTGCATTATGTAGGCGGCACATTATTTAGGTAAAGTCCACGTGTTTCATGTATCCTTTCCTGTAATGCTTTCTGGTGGTCGTGTATCAGAGCAGAATCTTTGAACTTTTAAACTTAATTTTCTCTTGCAGAAAGGAGCATTTGAGTTGATTGGAAACTGGATGCTTTAGGCTTTAGATTCATGGGGAAACACCTTGTCGTGATGAAAAAATAAACGTCTATTGTGGCTATACGGAGCTTTTTAAATCTTCTGAAAAAATGTTGCTCCTGTTGTAAAAAGAAAAGTTTTAGCTGGAATATTAAAAATCTAAAAGATGGTAAACAACAGAAAATATTACATAGAAAAAAGTATTCTGGGATGGAACATTTTGCTTTGAATGACTCATTGAATATAACAGTATATTTGATTTATTTGGATTGAGGTGTTTGTGTTCCTGTATTAGTTTGAGTCCTCATTTTTTTGGTTTATATGTCGTTTGTAGCATGAACTTTTCTGGCAGTATACTGTGTACATGCAGATATATATCATTTTTTGGTTTGTGTAACGTGCTCGCCGACTCTCCATAAGTGTAACTTAATTTTTGCTTTCTTTGCACAGTGTCTTTGTGGTTGTATTTCATAGCCCAGGGCAAATAAAATCTCTCTGATTTTCAGCACAAATACATCTTGTTCATTTTATTCGCTGGGAGCCGTTTCTACCAGTGTAACAGGTTTTGCAGTGCACATGTCTCATGGAATTTACTGCTAATTGCCTTAGCAAATGTTCTTTTGCAAAAGTCTTAGATCTTAGTAAATAAACATACAGATTTTGTGTTTCAGGTTTACTTTAAATCCCACGTGTACCACTGACTTCCCCTTCCATGTCTGTCAACACAACTGACGTTATTCAAATGATTATTTGAATTGTCTGCCTTAAAAAAAAATGAGAAGAATGAAATATCATGCAATGCTCCTTCACACTGGAAACATACACATATGACTACGTCTTCTCTTTTATTTATATATATATATATATATATATATATCCTGTGGGTTCCAAGGATCAACAACACACTCTATTGTAAGAAACTTGCAGTCAATGATTTTGTTTATTTTAAAAACATTTTTGGGGAATTTTTTAGACCTTACTTCCACAGGACATATGAAGACATGAAAGGGGAGAGAAAGGAGGAATGACATGCAGCAAAGGGCCGCAGATCCTATACCTCTCTGTGCACCTGCTCTACCAAGTGTGTTAACCCAGCCACATCAAAGATAAATACAGTTAACCCTCTGCGACCGAGAGACTCGTCTGCGAGCAAAAACAGCCCCTCTGATTCATAGTTTAATAATTTATCAACCATACAACACAGAAACTCACCAAAAGTTGCATCTAAAAGGTAACGAGTTAGCGGTTGCGGAGGTCTTTTCCGAGTCCTTCTAGCCTCTACAGGTGATTTTCAATCCAGCCTGGAACTTCCAGCCTCTTTCGTGGTTGTTGAACATTAAATACATAAATTCACAATAATCTCAAACACATTTAATTGTAAAAGTGGAATTTTAGCCAGGAAATAAATGAAAACCGAGAAACAGGACCGCAAAAAAAAATATGTGGGCTGACAGTAAGGGTTGATGCATAGACTGTAAAAGTAAAAACAAAACGCCTCAATCGCCCCCTGGTGGCTGGCATAGGTCATAAATCCTGCCCCCCATGTTAGTGATGTGACATGGTAGTGCTCATTTTTCTGATAAGTTTGGTTTATAGAAGTTATTTGATGTCCGCGACTGGTTGGGCTGGGGTATTGGTGGGACTTTGATACCGCGGCTCCACCAACACAAGATGGCAGCGCCTGTATTCAGGATATTACGGGCTGTACAGTGGGAGGAACTTCAGGCTGTATAAATAACAGGCAGACTGAATTTTATTGAACGGTTTTATTTTTTAGTGTTTGTGTACAGTTTAGCGTCCCAAATTCTGCTATGGCCCCGCCAAGACTCACCGATTGGTTGGGGTTAGGCATTTGACCTCCAGTGGCTAAGGTTAGGGTAGCCGATTGGTCAGGGGATAGGGGTTATGTTACGGGGAATTTTGGACACTAAACTGCACGTATACCAATTTTTAGAACATGATTTTTGAGTCATTCTACCTTTTAAAATGTAACAGGTTCAACAGGCATGGAGTTATCTCCACTGTAATGAAGGCTGGTTTGACTTCTGTCTACAATGCAGATTAGTCTATGGGATGCACCGCAATTCAGATTTCTCTTTTGTTAGTTAACAATTTAGACCAAATAAGTGCACAAGTCAAAAACAAGGGGATATATGTTGATTTGAACACAACTGTCTACTGTCGGGTTCATGATTTCATGGCGTCATGGCTGTATTTTATGGCTGCATGGGCAGAAGACAGGCCGTCGTACTGTACAGCTGGTCGGACCCTCCCACTCCGCACATCAAAACAGCTTTACTTTTTGTTTTCCTGTCTTTTTAAACAGAGCTTGACTAAGCCAATTCCCCCTGAAGAATGACCATCCATCGCCCCTTCTTTTTATCTCCTTCTTTGAAGTGCCGAGCTGTTGGGATAGACTTGAGCCCAGGAAAGAGGGGCAAATTGGATGTTAATCCTTGTCTGAGTGCCAGAGATGTCAGCTGGAAAAAGTCATGTGCCATTGCGATTTGTGCTATTCCTATGCAGCTTTTGTCCTGCATCATCACATTCTCCAAGCAGCAGATGCAAGTCCCTCCAGTCGCAAACTGATTCAGGGAATTTTCCTTCCTAATGGTTGATGAATGGTGATCTGAAAGGGCCAGGTGCTCTCTATTATTAGTTGATCTGGTGTTGTAGCCTGTCCACATTCGAGGCGGGAAATGGGCCTGATCGATGCTAACTCTTGCACAACTTAAAAGGAAAAGCGGGAAAAGGCTTTGTCTCCCTTTGGATTCCGGGGTTCACTATCAGTTTAACGCATGATCGAGGAAAAGCTCATTTTTCTTTGCAGTGCCGAGTCCTCTTAAGCTGAAAGCAGTAGTGGAATGTAATTAAGTACATTTACTCAAGTACTGTATTTAAGTACAATTTTAAGGTACCTTTTTTCATGTCACTTTTTATTTCTACTTTACTACATTTCAAAAGGACAAATTTTACTTTTTACTTTACTACATTTATCTGAAAACTTTAGTTGGGCTACTAGTTACTTATTTATTTTTAGTAAGGTTTTTGCACACAAACTACACTCACCGGCCACTTTATTAGGTACACCTGTCCAACTGCTCGTTAACACTTAATTTCTAAGCAGCCAATCACATGGCGGCAACTCAGTGCATTTAGGCATGTAGACATGGTCAAGAGAATCTCCTGCAGTTCAAACCGAGCATCAGTATGGGGAAGAAAGGTGATTTGAGTGACTTTGAACGTGGCATGATTGTTGGTGCCAGAAGGGCTGGTCTGAGTATTTCAGAAACTGCTAATCTACTGGGATTTTCACGCACAACCATCTCTAGGGTTTACAGAGAATGGTCCGAAAAAGAAAAACATCAGTGAGCGGCAGTTCTGTGGGCGGAAATGCCTTGTTGATGCCAGAGGTCAGAGGAGAATGGCCAGACTGGTTCGAGCTGATAGAAGGGCAACAGTGACTCAAATAACCACCCGTACAACAAGGTGGGCAGAAGAGCATCTCTGAACGCACAGTACGTCGAACTTTGAGGCAGATGGGCTACAGCAGCAGAAGACCACATTGGGTGCCACTCCTTTCAGCTAAGAACAGGAAACTGAGACTACAATTTGCACAAGCTCATCGAAATGGGACAATAGAAGATTGGAAAAACGTTGCTGGTCTGATGAGTCTCGATTTCTGCTGCGACAGTCGGATGGTAGGGTCAGAATTTGGCGTCTACAACATGAAAGCATGGATCCATCCTGCCTTGTATCAACGGTTCAGGCTGGTGGTGGTGGTGTCATGGTGTGGGAAATTTTCTTGGCACTCTTTGGGCCCCTTGGTACCAATTGAGCATCGTTGCAACGCCACAGCCTACCTGAGTATTGTTGCTGACCATGTCCATCCCTTTATGACCATAATGTACCCACTTCTGATGGCTACTTTCAGCAGGATAATGCGCCATGTCATAAAGCTGGAATCATCACAGACTGGTTTCTTGAACATGACAATGAGTTCGCTGTACTCAAATGGCCTCCACAGTCACCAGATCTCAATCCAATAGAGCATCTTTGGGATGTGGTGGAACGGGAGATTCGCATCATGGATGTGCAGCCGACAAATCTGCGGCAACTGTGTGATGCCATCATGTCAATATGGACCAAACTCCCTGAGGAATGCTTCCAGCACCTTGTTGAATCTATGCCACGAAGAATTGAGGCAGTTCTGAAGGCAAAAGGGGGTCCAACCCGTTACTAGCATGGGGTACCTAATAAAGTGGCTGGTGAGTGTATATGTTAAGTACAGCTGAAACGATCGATAGTCGATTAACTCAGTGATAGAAAATGAGTTGAAAAAAACTTAATTGACAGCTTGTTTGCTGGAAACAATTTATAATAACATTTTTGCATAAGACCTTTTATACAATTAAATGCAGCTCAAAGTGCTTGACAGTGTGATATTAAAAACCAAAGACATTAAAGATAAAAGAACATACATGACAACCTACATTGGAAAGCTCATGGGTCTAGCTTCACAAATAGGATTTATGGCTTTTCCTAACTGTAGGTTGGACAAAAACAAACATTGTGAAGGTGTCACTGGGTAATTTTAATGGCATTTCTCACTATTTTTTAGGTTTTGAAACCAAATAATCAATTGATTAACAGGGACAAAAATCATACGACAAATCCATAATGGGAACTATACCATAGTTGTAGCCCTATGTAAAACACAATATGGTCCACACATCCAGCTATAACATTAAAATGCTGCTTATGTAATGCATGAGTAACCCAATAAGATACTATATAATATTATAACAGTCTGCATTGAGTACTTTCAATACATTAATGGTTGTTTTTAATCATTTATTGTTTTATGAAAAGCAATTTAAATTGCCTTGTTGCTGAAATGTGCTATATAAATGAACTTGCCTTGCCTTACTTTAATTACATAATCTTGATTATACTTTGAAACTTTTATTTAAGTAAGAATTTCAGTGCAGGACCTCTACTAGGAACAGAGTATTTTCACAGTGTGGTATATAAATAAAGGATCTGAGTACTTCTTCCACCTCTGGCTGATAGGCTACATGACAGACAGGTGTATGTATGTTGTACAGATTGTAATTGGGTTTTGCGACTTTATTAATACAATTGTCACCTTTTTTCTCACCCAATCTAACAGGTTGTCAACAATTCCCAAACACGTTTTACCCCCTGATACTGTCACTGAATGACATCCTGCAAAAATATAAACCTACTCCTTACTGTAATGCTTTATCCTGACCCCCACGTTCTGCCACAGCTCTGTGTGGAGACTGAAATCTTTAGATCAGACATACACGAGGCTGAGTTGAGCTTTCTGTGCAGGGTGACTCACTCTGTCACTTGCGATTTACTCAGGAGAATTAGGACCCCTGTATTTCTTCTAGCAGCCAGCTGAGGTGGGTCAGCTATCTAGGCACATTATATCACCCTTTAAAGAGTTATTGCCATATCTAATCTATTCTTTATTTAATGCTGTATGAATTCTAAAGTAGGCTACTCATAGTCCAGTGGTCAATGGCTTGTATTGAAAAAGGACATTTGTACGATAAAATATAAAAGTAGCAGAATGTAATAATCTCCCTGGAATTAAATGGCAGTGAGTGAATATATAAACGGTGAGTCCACAATCCTGCAACAGGCTCTGTGATGCTGTACTTAAACACTGTGTGCTTCGAGTTAAATGCCAATGTTTAGCAGTAGTCCATGAGCCAGGGAGGTTGATCGGTATCATGGGGGAACAATTGCTATCATTGTTTTCTGGCAAGGTATACACCCAGTACTAGAAGAATCACTATAGCTGTGCAGGGGTGGTAGCGAAATCACTTTTTTCAGCTTTTTAAAGTTACTAATCCCCTATGTTAAATTCTGTTTATGAAATCTGGTGTATATCTGGTCTAGGCTCATGGTAGGGATATTGTCAATATTCTGTAATATGGTGCATGGTATTGTTGGAAAGTGGACATTTTAGGCTTTCGTTTATACATACATGTTTGAGTTAAAAGTGTGCTAGCATTAATAAAACATGTTTCTTTCTTTTTCCCTTTTTTAAGTTTTGAAAAGTGATTTAAAAAATCTGTTACAAAGAAAAATAAGCCTTGTTTTATTTCTTCTTCACTTCACAAACAACAGTCCAAACTAACTACATACAAACTAATCAGTGTATCACACCTAGCCTAAAACCCAACCTGCTGGCAGCAGAAAAGATGGTGTTTTAGTGGTATTGATTAATTTAGAAATTCACATTATTCTTGATTAATAAAAAGACATGACATATCATGCTGTTATTTATTATTGATTTCATTTCAGTGGCTGATAGAAAATGGTATTTTAGACACTCACAACTATGCGCAATCCCCAAACCATTGATTGCCGGGCGCACCCAGCTGCAAACTAGTTCATTGTTTGCCAAGTAGCTTACTGCTGTCGTCATAGCCCGCAGCTGTCAGACCAGTGTTTGTGGTCACAAATGAACAATGTGCATTATTTTCTAAAGCAGATATTTAAAAGACCATTTTTGGAAGAAAAACGTTACCCGCCAGTCGCAGGATATTGTTATTAACCAAAGTTCTAAAAACGTGTTGTTCTCCAGGGGTGGAAAAAGTGGCTAACCGCTAACGGTAACGTTATCTTGTCGAGAAGCTTCCCGTGTGTTTTTCGGAGGGTTAAGTAATTAGCGTTAAAGCCCATGTTGCAAGTTAACCACCACTGTTGATTATTGGGTACAAAAAGCACTCAAGATATGTATATCATTTTTAAAAATGTCTCCAAATAGTTTTAAAAGTTTAAAAGGTCATTTTTGGTATTCGCGGGTTTATGGAGTCAATTCGGCGATGACGTCACTCAAGGGAGTTAAGTCTCAGCCTGGCACTAGAACTACGGTGACTGACTGGGATGAGGAAGAGGAGGAAAGGCCAGCAGCCGAATAATTACGAACCTGACAGACATGAGAGGGCAAATGAGGAATTGTCAAGATTGTGGGGAAGTCTCCTTCATTTATCTCCTTTATTTAGCAACGCAGCAGCGCAGACGATGACTTTACTTTTTACTGTCAGTGAATAGCACCGAGTGAACGTCAACGTTTTCTCTGGATCTAGTGACAGGGATCATGTTGTTAGTTCAGATAAGTACTGGCACACATATCTAGATATAGGAATAGAAGGCATCCCCGAGTGTTATTTCTAAGTGTTTACCTCTAACCTCCGGTGAAAACGTGTCGCTGTTTGGCCTGTGCTTGTGTGTGTGGCGGCGAAGCTGCGGTGGAGAGCGGCTGCTGTAGGCGAGTAGCCTCCGGTCGGGAAGCTCATACCGCGCACACTCGGGCTACTCTTCATTTATTTTTAACGTCATAAATGAAAATAATGTCCAGGATCTCAGGGGGAAGAAACGATATGCGTGTCTCTATTTCAAACATCACTGCAGGTTGATTGTGGGCGACAACGCTGTCGTGGTTAGCTTACCGAAACTCTACTGCCGAAGTTGCTGGCTACACAACGTTAATCCGCTAGCATCCGTACAGGCTAACTATAGCCATCTAGCTTTGTGTGTAACGTAACAAAAACCCACCCATCTCGTAGGAGCGAAGCTTATTATTCCATTCAATACAATTATGGTACAAAAGGTGCACTAATGCCACATGTATGATGTTGACAACATGGATGCATATATAGGCAACACCAAAGGCAGTCGTAATATTTACCTAGCAGGCTAGGCTAACGCTGTTGTGCTAACGTCTGGCGGCGTAGCGTTAGCTAGCTCTAAACTTGTGAAAAGCTGAACAACATCCCCCGTCTAAGCTGTGTTTCACTTTCAGATCTTTGAGTTCTTGGTTACGTCCGTCTCTGAAAAATCTACCCGCCTAACACGGACAAATTGTACCCACCTTCCTACCTAGCTAGCTATACCGGTATGCTAGCTATAGCTATCTATCTCTCTCTCTCTAAATATATCTATCAATACTGTCTATCTATATGTGTAGCTATATATACAGGCTATGTATGTATGTATATATATATATATATACCAGAGGGCAAGATACTTTCAGGCTTCTCAAGCATCTTTTCTGAGGATTATCAAGCATGAACGCAGCAACAACTGACAGCGCAAATTTAAGATAACAGGTAACGATGTCCTCAATCGAATTATCACCTGTGTTATGTGGTACAACCTACGTGGGGCATTTTATAAAATTATGTTTTCTGGTTAGCCTATTCATCTGTCTATTAGCCTAACTTTAGTTGTCTTCCCACCTAAAAACGACTCTAAACACACACAATAAATATTAAATGCTGGGCTGGCTACCATATTTCCCACCAAACCACCAAATTTACATACACATAGCTAGCTGGCTAACAAGCCCTACAGTTAATTAACACATTAAAACAGGCTGTACAAGATTACAAATGTAGCCAACGCTAGCAACATAACGTAGAGCTACGTTAGGCTACATATCAAGGATAATGTAGCCTAGGTCTTTAGCCCTCTCCAATTGTAATCCTGTCACACTCGTTTCAAAATGAAAGCATGATTTTAAAATATATATTTTTATTGAAAATTGTGGCACAATGGAAAATACATAACAGTGAGGTAGAGATAACACAATTAGAGGGAAGGCGCAAACAAAAAGTAATTGAAGTATCGATTGTGTTTATCTTCAGATGTAAACGAAGAAGAGCCACTCCTTTTTTACTGTACAATATGTTAAAATTCAAGTACATAAAGCAAACAAAATACAAAGTTCAAACATTAAGGCAATGCAAACACAACGGGCAAGAATAAAACATATGGGTTAGATTGCAGGGTTAGGTATGACATTTGTCACAGCTGTTAGTGACAGTGGGACGAATTGGTGACAGGCGAGCCTTGGAAAATGGATCCTGTACTATATTTTGAATTGTATCAAAGTTAGACGGACACAGGTTGAACTAGAGTGGATTCTGTTGAGGGCAATGTCCCACCAAGTTTCATGCAGCTCCAACCCAAGTTCACCCTCCAGGCAGCCTTACTTTTTGATGGATGAGGTATCATGATTCAGGGGTTTGTTATAGATTTTTGAAATTAAAGACTTCTGAGGAGGGCATGGAGAGACAAACTCTTCCCACAATTGAAGTGGAGGTGAAGGGGGAAAGGCGGGTAGCAAGGATTTGGCACAGTGTCTGATTTGGAAATAGCAGAAGAGGTAAGATGGTGGGAGTTGAAATTCACTTGACAACTCTGCAAAGCTACGAAAAGTACCATCCCTCTAGAAATCATTAGAAGTTTTCAGGCCTTTGTCATACCATGTAGAAAACGTGGGATCAGACAATACAGGTTGAAACAAATGGAGCTAAAGTAGTTGGAGAAGTACATTTAAGATGCCTTCTAAGTTGGTTTTTAGAGTGCAATTTACCACTGGGTTGTCTGTAAAGCCAGAGAAGTTGGTAGGACTAGAAGAGGTGAGAAAAGCTGACATAGAGGATGAGCCGCATGAATGTATCTCTAACTTGCACCACGGGGGATGGACCAAAATGAGATTTTGTGAATATGTGTTGCCCAGTAATATAATTGGACATTTAGAAGAGAGAGTCCGGCATTAAGTTTACATCTCTGGAGAATTGATTTACTTTTTCCGATTGCCTTTCCACACCATAAAAAGCTAGCTATATCCTGATAAATAGTTATATAAGTTATAAAAGCGCTTAGATAGGAATAGAGGGAGACATTGGAATAGAAACAAGAACTTGGGCAAAATGTTAATTTTTACTGTGTTGATCCTTCCTATAAGCGACAATGGCAAGCCCCTCCATCTTTGAAGGTTTGAAGGTAATTTTAAACATTAAAGGAGAGAAATTGGCAGGAATAAAAGGCAGGTTAGCTTTCTGGTTACATTTACTCCTAAATATTTAAAACCTACGGGGATTAGTTTGAAGGGGATCCGACTGAGTCAGTTGAAGCAGCAGAGCATTAACAGGATAACATTCACTTTTGGTCATGTAACTTTATAACCTAAAAATGAGCTAAATTTCTGAATAGAGGACAAAGTTATGGTAAAGAGTGGCCGGGCTTGGAGACATACAACAAGAGATCATCCGCGTAAAGGGAAAGTTTGAATTTAAAAATAAAACGTGTTATTCCGAACAAAATGGAAGAGGATCTCAGTTAGACAAAGGCTCTAGGGCCAACGCAAAGAGTAAAAGAGATAAAGGACAACCCTGTCAGGTGCCTTGAGATAAAGCAAAATAAGCTGATTGAACACCATTGGTAAAGTTACTAGCTTTTGGGGATGTATAGAGAAGGCGTATTCATGAAATGAATATATCACCCCAACAAATTTATTTAGTACGGTAAGCAGGAAGTTCCATTTGACCCTGGCGAACACCTTTTCAAGGGTTATATAGTGGAATTTCTGTCAAATTCAGTTTGTAAATCAACACGGTCTTTGAGCAAGCTAGGGGAGGGACAAGTGGCTAGTTGTTGATCTAGATTCGTCCAATCTAGTTAAACTCCTGAAGTAGGAAATTATTTGACCCCGTAAGTATGCTTTAAGTGATTCCCAGAGCAGTGAACAAGGAATAGCCTATATAGAATCAGCCTTATTTTGATTGATTATGACACAATTATTGATTGAAGATGCAATAAACAAGTTAAATTTATCATCTGATAAGAGCAGAGTATTTAACCTGCAGGTGGAGAGTGAAGTCTCCTGGATATACATTTTTCCGTAGATGAGCTTGAAGCTCGATTTTAAAAATAGCCGCCATCGCCTTCCGAAGTGATGAGAGCAGCTCCTCCTTGATATCCGGTGGGACAGTGAGCATTACAGCACCGTCGCATCCGCAGGAGGAACCACTACGAGGCGAGGATGTAGCGTGTGGACCAGGCCGCCGAAGTGCAGCAGATGAAGTACTGCTAGTTTTAGGTTTAGCTGGCATTTTGCTCAGCAACAATCAAAGGTGAAGTGTTTGAACTAAAGCTAAAACTAATTCAACAAAGCTTTAAAATAAATAAACTATGTTGCACATAACATTTCGGTCCAATCTAGTTGAAAGCTCCTGAAGTTTGGCTATACAAGTTTTATTTAAATGCGCAGAGTAGGAAATTATGTGACCCTGTAAGTATGCTTTAAGTGATTCCCACAGCTGTGAACAAGCCATAGGATTAGCCTCATTTGCTCTGCCTCTGTGCTAATTGTGGCGATTGAGCAGAAAATCAATTTTCTTGCCAAAGGTTTTAAAATCTTATAGCATTTAGACATTGTATCTGATTCATTCAATGAATCACATATAGATAGGTTGTAATGTGTTTTCAGTATTGTTGTAAATGGCGTTAACTGATTTTAAAATTACAGTCCAAGTACAGCAACAGTCACCAGTGTTTCTACTGAATACTCATTTCCTCATAAAAAGAGGCTTTTTTTACCATATTAACTGCATTCAAAGAAAACCTTAATGATTTTCCCAGGGTAAAAAAACTGATGGCTAGGTTTGCAATTTCATATATGATGAATTGATAACATGAACTTGCATAAACAAAAATTGTGCTGTTTAACAGTAACCCAATTTAAAACCCAACATTGTTTTGTTAAACTCCCTGATGTGGAAGAATGCATCAGTGGAAGTGACTATGTGAATACAAATGGGGGGGGGGGGGGGGAAGCGTAGCTTTTCCCTCATGCCGCGGATGTTTTGTCATCAGATGAACCTCTCCTTGGAGCTTAATTCACTCTCACTAATCAGTCTCATTGGCAGCAGTGAAGCAATATAAAAGCTAATTTGCATCAATAAACAAACAGATTTAAACTGTGACTTCATAAGACCCCAGGAATAAATCCCTCCACTGAAAAGTGTTACCACAGTCTCCACCTTTTTTGAGTTGTTTATTTTAACACAATTTGAGATGAACAGACACATAGTCACATGGGAAAATTAGTTTGAAATTTTAGCTAATTTATTATTCATATTCTAAAGAGCTCCAAACCAAGCAGACACATTAATAAACATTTAGTTTCATATGCTTCATCATAGGCAGTCACTGTGTTGTGGTGGTGCTGGTATCCTGATCTATACAGTACACTGTATGTTTGGGCTTTAAGGATGTACAGAATATTATAAAGCTGCTAACCCCTTTTGATAGATTTTTTTTTTATTGTCATTTAACTGTACATACATAGTACACACAAACAAAATTTTGTTCCACTAGCTCATAAATACAGCTTTAACTAAAAACAAAAGTTTAACAAATAAAATAAATACAAATGCCACATGTTCTCTTACAGTATTTTAAGACTGGTGTGATTTAGGCATGAATAATTGAATGTGATCTAGACATAATATTTGATGCAAAACTATCTGCAAATTGTATGTTCTACATATACAGTTTGCTGTTGCATGCATTGCATTGCCAGACCTAACTCTACAGTGCTGTGTCAGCATCGCAGTATGGTCTGGCTATACACTTTATTTATTCTGGGATAGGGCAGAAAAATTGCTCTGGCTTGTTTCGTTTTTCTTTAAGCCAATCTCCGCAGCCCTGGGCACCGCTTAGCCCCGGATGCAGCATCGGTGACCTTGGAGAGGGACATCAATGTCGTAAAATTATATAGCTAAAACAAAATTCTCTCATCCCATATCTCATTTAAAAAATTATATGATTATAACTTAAAAATTCAACATACCACCCAGCCCTAATGTGTTGTGTACATTCAGTGTCAACTTAAATGATGAAGGAATTTAAACACACTTGACACAAAGCCCTTAACAAGACAAACTCATAATGCAAGTTACGCCAGTTAGACATCCAAGAACTAATCCTTATTAAAATGTAAGACATTTTCCTTTAAAGACAAATTTAGGACTCTCAGGTTGACATTTTCAAGCCTATTTCACCTGCTGTTGCATCTGTTACCACATCCAACAGTGATATCACAGTGCTCTGGGGCCTCATGTATAAAAGACTTTGCAGCTTTTTATACCAGAAGATGGTGTATGGCCAAAATTAGAAAAGTACCTACGCACAGAAATGTTCACATGTATAAAACGCCTTGCCTCCTCTAATAAATTAACATGGAAATGACTATGAATTTGGCCCCAACGTCATTCTTTGTCCAATCACAGTGGGTTATCCCACTGCAGATGAAAAAGAAAAAAAAAAAAAAAAAAACTTGTGACGTTGGAGGTGCTGATCGTGGAGGCAAGAAAAAAATTAATTTCCCGTCCTCACAGAGGTTAAGTAGCCTGTTAATTAAACAGTTATTAGTGTGAAATATTATCCACATAAATGATCAAACTTTTATGGAATATCAGCGGATATAATTGTTTTGTTCATAGAGAACGTCAGACATATGCCAGTAAGTGAAGTGGAAAGTTTATTTTGTAATGTTTGGGGATTTTCGTCACATGTCAAGTTATTTTTTTCATACATCACGAAGTGTCGGTGAAAACCAGCGTCCGCAACATTTCTACATGAGGCCCCTGGAGTACACCTGTACATCACTGCACCAAGTTGAGAAGTTTAGCTGCTGAAGGGGAACAAAAAACGGGTTTACAGATGTCGAATATGACTAAACAATTGATGTCAGTTTTTTTTGTACTTGGCAGTTTTCGATACTCAGTGATAGGTAGACCCATTTTGTCCTGAACCAAAAGAATATTGATGTTCAGTACCCAGACGTTATAAGCAATCTTATCTTTGAAAGCTTGACAAATGTGAAAGGGGAGCATGATGGGGAACAAGTATCTTATTTTTCACTTTTCTTCCTTTTAGATGAAAGTTTATCGGATTGTCGGTTTGACCCTGACTGCAAGTCCTTTCTCTCTGTCTGCCCTATGCAGGTAGTGATCAATTTGTCTCACAGCGCCTGTGTCTCTCCGAATTGATGAACACCGAAGGTGAAGCTGACAGATGCTCTGCAGGTTCATCAAGCTCTGGGAAACAGTCAGCTGTGAGATGTAGCCAGAGATAGAAACTTTTCGGTTAGCCTAAATAACGGACATAAATGTGAAGATTAAGTGTTTAGAGTTTCAAAGTTGAAATGTGTTACTTATAGACGTCTTGTTTGAGGAATCAACCCACCTTATCCCTGAGAACAGACGGAGATAAGTCGGCTATTTGGTTCTGCATGGTTGGTTTACAACAGCACTGACTCTCGTTCCCATTGCACCAAAAGCAGATAAGATGCTTGCTGCAATATTAAATCAGTTCCTATTAACACTAATTATGGTTAATGAATTGATCATCATGTTCTCTGAAGTTGTGGATTAGGCCTAGTCTTCAGTCATTCTGCTATCCATATTAAATCAGTCAATCATTCAAAGTTTATATGGATGGATGATTGTATTTACTTTACTATCCCACAAAGTCGGAGCTGGAGGACACGCACGTGTGCACACACACACACACACACAATATGAATGCAGATGTGCTAAATTTGTGCCAAACTAAATCCAATCATCCATCAAAACTGCAAAAAACTCCTTCTGGGTCTGGGTCTCCAACAGTGTTTGCTTCCACAATTTTATTTGAGGCAGAGCTGCTATTCAGACTGACATACTATTTTAGTTTAATGTAAAACATCAGACAGGCTGAGTCGGTTGTTTTTCTTGCTAAATTGCCTTGCCTTGGCTTTAGAGATAAGGCAACCATAAACAGAGCAGGGAGCTAATATTGTAAGACTGGAATTATCTTATCCCATATATTCAAAAATGAATTCCGTTGAATTTTGATGGCTTCATTCCAGGTGTGTTGGCTAACCCTTTGGCTGCTAAGTTATTGTACTCTCTATCTGTACTCTCAATGTGAGAGATGTTTTGGAGCGTCACAGAGCGGTTTAAGTGGCACCAAAATCCACGTTTCTAATCCATCTGGTAAATATTGGTGGTTTAGGCATCGGTGCCATGTAAGCAACTGATTTACCATGTGGCGTTCATGTGAACAGAACATTTTGTTTTGATCTTTTCATGGCAACCCTCATAGAGGTTCATCAGCTTTAGTTACGCTTTAAGTGACAGAGACTGTTTCACATTGTTATATCTGTGAATTGTTATTATTATTGTAATAATAAATTATATATATGTAATATCATACTTATTATGGTAAACTTTGCATTGATCCGCTGTTTGCATGCACTCCAAACCGTGAGTGTTGATCCATACAGACCCCGGATCATTTTCACACTCTAATAAGCTGTGATTTTGTCTCCGATGTTTCACTTGGATCATTTTCTCCAAAACACCCATGCTTCAAAACACCCATCTGCCCTTCAGTGACGCAAATAACAGCAGGTCAGAATAAATGAACGGAAGAAGAGCCACAGTATAATGCATCTCAGGAGTTTGTTGTTGGATTTTTGTCAACACTGCATTGACCCAGAGTCTAGATAGTTTACTTTGAGTTTACTTTTGAGTCACTTATCACTTTAAAGGTGACATCTTATGTTTTTACCTATTTTCTGTCATATCTCAATGTTAAAATATTGGTTGTTCATGTTAGGGGTGGCACGATTAATAAATAAAAACATCCGGTTCGCTTGACTCGGAGTTCGGAGTGTGTGAGTTGCATGGTTCAATGCATGCGCAATGTAGCCTCTTGCTCGTATGTGACATCAGACAGTGTTTTTCCCTTCGCTCAGAAGAAGAGGTGTGGACAGTAAAAGTTGAGTGTGGAGTGCTGCAGGTCTCGTGTTAAAATAGCAAGTGGAAGAAATAAGGAAGGGTGTCGGAGTTGGAGGATACGCCAGCGTCTGGTGTCTGGGGACATTTTGGATTTCATGTTACCTAGGATGACAGCGGAAATAAATAATAGATAGAACTGCGACTGTGTGAAGCATTGTGCAACAATCCTTCAAAATGTTAATGGTAACACTTCTAATATGTCAGTTAATCTGAGAAGACATCACCCCAATGTGTCGGTAGACAGCGTACGGAGGAGAGAGACGGTTGGGGAAACAAGTGCTACTCTGTGCAGTATTTAAGCAGCCTCTCAGTGATAAGTCAGACAGGGCAAGAGCCATAACTAAAGCACTGGATGTTTATAGCAAAAGTATGCAACCATACAGCGTGATTGAGTGTGAAGGATTTCATCAGCTGATGAAAGCCGCGGTATAATATTTCTTCGCCACGACAATTCTGCACCGCTGTAATTCCAAAACTGTTTGAGACACGAGGAGAAATTGACAAAGAACTGTCCAACACAGCCCACGTAGCTCTCACTACGCAGATGGACCTCCACGGCCACTGAAAGTTTCTCACGGTGACCGCTCACTGCATTACTTCAGAGTGGGAAATGAGAATCCGCGTTTTGCAAAACGCCCATTTATGAAAGTCATACCATTGAGTATCTCTCTGAAATGCTTTTATTCAAAAGATGGAGCTTAAAGAGTTCCTCTTTTTCTTTTAAAGGATACAATTTTGTAAGAGCTACACTGAAGTTGGCAGTTTGATAAATGCAAGTTATTTCAATTGATATTCTGTAATATTTCAATTTGTGTGCTTAAGAAACATAAGTTCCTGTAGATGGCAATACACATTCTTATTTAGAAATAAAAACCCATTCACAACCCATCCGGGAAATTGTAGGCCCGACTCTCATCAGCAGACTGTCAAATTGCTGGAACCGGTCACAGTGAAAGCGGAGCTCCTCCACCAGCCGAATTCCCCCAACTGCTCTCTGGACCTGAGGGTCTCGTACACCCACAAACTTCTTGCTGCTGCCTTCCTCCGTATATCCTCACAACCAGGGCTTTTTTTCTTTTGGTTCAACACCAGAAACATCTTCGCCACCAAATCGCTACAGGAATCGCTGTGTATCCCGTGTGTATCCTACAGAATGTCGCATGTACTACACATCTGATGTAAACACCGGACGCAGACGTGACACGCGTGCATATATTGATGTATGTAGGATGTAAATCAAAAAAACCTCTTGCCTTTTGTCCACTCTGCCTGGCGGCAAGCACAACAAATATATTTTGGGAATAGTACACAATCTAGCAGCGAGCGCAGCGCAGGCCGTGTACAATGTGAAACGGCCCTGAGGCTGCAGCACAATCATTAACATAATTATAATTCATAATCTCTAATTTAAAAGGGTTTACATCATTCACCTGCAATACTGTGGAACTTCTTTTTAATGTTTCTTACTGGTTTGTGTCCAGGGAACCAGGGTAGGAAATAAGCACCTACCACCAGCCAAAGGCGGGTACTTTTTCAAAGTGGCGGGTGACTTTGCCTTGTGTACCAGCCACAGCGGCGGGTGGATTGTAAAAAATTCCTTGTAACGGATTGGACAGATTTTCTCAATGAGTGCTGTTGCTAAGGTACAATAATGCAATTGCTGTTTCATAATAAAGAGATTCCAATACCAAAATAACAAAAGGCTTTTATTGTGAAGAACTTTTAGGAAATTAAACCGTTCACAGCCAGGGCTTTGACCACGCATAGTTCCGTCAACTCCAGACTTTTACCGAGTGGTTTTCAGCGCTAGTCCGTGACGACATGTAGTTGAGCTGAGGTACAGACAAAAGGAAAATTATTGGTAAAAATAAATGTGGCAACATATCCCCGGTGTTAAGAGGCCCACCGCGGAGTCAGCGGTAGCGGTTGAGGGCAAAGGATAGAAAAAGAGAAGGTACTTTTCAAACAAGTGGCACATTGATGACAAAGGGAAAACAGGGAGTAGTTAGCCTACCTTCCCGATGACCAGTCCATGCACTGGACCCACTGTCGAACCTACGCGTCGTCACACAAATGGAAACAATTCGTATTGGTCAAATCAAGTGCGCTGCCATACAGCTGGGGAAGACAGGACCCCAGGAGCAGTGTTTGTGCAAACATTTATGGTACCCAGCAGATAAATCCTACTGACTTGAGTGATAACCTGATTTTCCCTCTAGCGCATGGGTCTCAAACTCGCGGCCCGGGGGACAATTGCGGCCCGCGGGATGATATTTTGTGGCCCCTACTTGACATCAAAGTTAAGTGTTAGTGCGGCCCGCGCGTTCTGAAACTTTTTGTCATTGCGCATGTCACTTATGGGCTATAGTAGTCTCCTGACAGCGGCATAACCGTTTGCCAAGCTAGCTAAGTACCCTTTGCGGCAAATGCCTGAGGTTTGACAATGTGATGTCTGTTGTTGTGAAATGCACCAACCATATCAGATCTAGGGGTTTAAAGCACCGGCAGTTCCGTGCCTTTTTTTTTAAGGAAATAGAGGTTTTTTTGGAATACTTGATGCGGCCCTGCCAAACCCAGACTCTACTTGCAGCGGCCCCCAAGTAAATTGAGTTTGAGACAATGAGGTTGATATTTAAAATAATTTGAGGATACCAGGATGACTATTTGTATCCATCTACAATGAAGAATGTGTTTTTCTTCCACACCTATGTGTCTTTTAAGTATGCCATAATAATGCTGTTTTAGGCTTGAGAAATCTGTGAAAATGTTTGGTAACCATGGTGGCTGTAGATCATCATCAACTCTGGAGATGGTAAAAAAAAAAAACTTCCCCATCTCTTTACCTCAATGATTTGAGGTACCACAGGATACATTGAACCACAATGTATCTATTGTTGGTACTGCCTTAAAACCTTGGAGGTAAAATATGTATTAATAATACAAAAATAAGGTATTGAAGCCGTATTGTATTGAATTAAAATATGATTCAGGAAAAATAGTCTGGTAAATAATATTTAAGTGGCTGGTAAAATTGGGCATCTACCAGTCAGTGTAGCTGGTGGGCAAAAAAGTTAATTTCTCACCCTGCAGGGAACCCAACAAAAACGTTTAAAAAACGGCTTTACTAATATCAGTATCTCCGGGATTTCGCAATATCATAATTGCGCCAATTCACGCAAATTAAACCAATCCCTGTGAATTTGGTGCGGCGCAATTTCGACCAATCATCCCAACTTTTCCGCAAATTTGAGCAATTACCGGATTTTCCCTCGACTTCAAACCAATCCCAGCAGTCCCACGTGCACCCTGAGAGCCAATGACAATACGGGAGTGAGAACAAGTCAAATTAATTTAATTGTTTCTGATGTGAAGAGGAGACATGTGCTACTCAAACATATTACATTTACCAAAAAAATGTATAGTGAAAGTTGCTGAAAGTTGATTAATTCAATAAAGATATATTTTTCTTAAATCCACCAGCCATTATCGTATTATACCAGCATTTGCAGCATTCTGAGCCTTTTTGGTAAGGTTACTAGAATATCTCAGCCCCGAGTAATGGAATTTTAACTCTTTCCCGCAACTTCATTGTATCAAACATACAAAAAACATAGCAACTTTAATCACAATTTTTTACAAAAGCACCTGCGAAATCAGGCATTTTGGGCCGCAACAATCTCGAAAAAAGGCAGCGAAATTCTGAAGGGACTGCTTCTTCATCAATGAGATCGTTGACAAAAAGAAATACCATGTTTAAAAAAAGAAAAAACGTATTCTGTTCTAGTCTGCCTAACACAGTTAATAATCCAACCCTGTTTATTTTTAGTCATGCTGATAACTGCGCTAAGATGTGCCTGATACAGACTGAATAAATGAGGAAATGAGAGAGCACTGTGTCTCCCGACCTTATTAGGGTCACAGACTCGGTTACCATAGTAAAACTGAGATTAAGTTACCTCTCTTTCTGTAATCGCTGAGTTAGGGTTGGGCGGGAAAAAGGGTCTTAAAATAGCAACAGATCAGTTAGGGGGGGGGGGAGGGAGATTGATTAGCCGAAGAAGGTCTGGCGTGAGGACAGTGTTCAAGTCATCTCTCCATTCAGCCATTTGACCCTGATGTGCCCAGGAGGAATTCAACATCTGAAAGAGAAGCGGCCGCCGAAGCAGATGGCCGGATTGTAGAAGGAGACAATTGAAGCCTGATGGCTCAGCCGGTTTTTTTTAATTTATTTTTTTATACCATTTTCTCTGCAGCTGCACTTGGGCTAAGATTTTTTTTTTTCATTTCAGTTTGTTAACAGTTCTGCCACAAAGGTCCCAGTAGTACGAGCCAATAACCCTCACTTGCCAAATGTCACACTGCCGAGACAAAGTGAGTGTGTACTATTTCAGTGATACTGAAATTTTCTATATTAGTTCTGTTTACTACTTTTGTACCCTTGTATGGTATTCGGGTCAAATAGACCCATTTCAAATTTTTACAAGAAGAAAAATGGTACAAACATACATTTTTTTTGTACCTGAAAATCAATGGCCTTACCTTATTTTCTGTGATAAACATGTATTTCTGACTCTTATTCCGCCCCTTACAAGCCCATTTTTAACCATAAAAGCACCTTGTGAATGCTTATAAGTATGTTAATGACCCTGGCAGTTGTTCTTTTCTGATGCGATGTGAGCACTTGTAGAATATGATTTTAAAGCTTATAGAAAAAAAAATCTGTACTCGTATTTTTTTTTTCTCCACTTTAGTCACTTTTCCAGTACAACCACAACTCAGTGATTACAACCTCTCAAATCTGTCGCTGCAATGTGCTTTCTCGCATCACACAGCGGCCAATCTGTGCCCTCGACTTTTGCAACACTTCTTGCAATTCATTTGGTGCAAAACTAATTTGTACCTGTGGACTTAGTCTGTGGAGCTCTGAGCCAACAGGACGGCCGGGGACAGCAGGGTTTCCATCGCCAGATGAGAGACAACTCTGTCAGGCTTATTTATGTAGCATAAAAGCTAGCGTTCGCTAACTAGCAACCAGCCCGCTTCAAAATACTGTAAATACCTTTTAATTATCTCTACACTTAACAGTCAAACTGAAACACAGGCTGTGAGCTCCAGGTCTTGCAGCCGGGGACGGACCGCCATCAGTGGGGCTCAGCCAGCTTGAACATTGCTCTAAAGCTTCGCTGCCGACCTCGATCTGATCTGATCTCCAGCGGGACACGGAGAGCTCCAGACCACCGCCAGTGTTTCACTTTGAGTGTTAAAAGTCTTAGAATAACTAAAATATATTTATTTATAAGCGGGGTTGGTTCGCTAACGCTAGCTTGCTAGTCCACCAATAGCAACAACACTGGTGGTAGGCTCTAGGGGGGTTGTTACTACGGGTTGCTACCGGGTCTGAGCTCTCAGTCTCCAGCTGGAACTCCGATCAGATCAGGTCAGGTCGGCAGCGAAGCTTTCTACCAATGTTTCCACGCTGGCCGAGCCCCACTGATGGTGGTCCGTCCGCGGCTGCAGGACCTGGAGTTCACCGCCAGTGTTTAATTTTGACTGTTAAATGTTGAGATAATTAAAAGGTATTTACAGTGTTTAGAAGCAGGCTGCAGGCTAGTTTTTTATGCTACATAAATAAGCCGGACAAAGTTGTCCCTCATCTGGCGATAGAAACCCAGCTGTCCCTGGCCGTCCTGTTGGCTCACAGCGCCACAGACTAAGTCCACAGGTAAAAATAGTTTTGCACCAAATGTATTGCAAAAAGTGTTGCAAAAGTCAAGGGCTCAGACTTGCCGCTGTGTGATGCGAGAGAGCACACTGCAGTGACAGATTCAAGAGGTTGTAATCATTGAGTTGTGGTTGTACTGGAAAAGTGAAGAAAAAAAAAATACGGGTACAGATCTTTTTTCTACAAGCTCTCAAATCATATTCTACGAGTGCTCACATCGCATCTACGAGTACAGATTTTTTTTCTACAAGCTATCAAATCATATTCTACAAGTACTCACATCGCATCTACGCACTCTCACATTTTTTGCCTATTTATACTATTATCATATTTACCTTATACCCCCCTATTACAGCATGTGATCACGGCGCAGTGTCCACGAGTAGGCTACCATGAATACTGACAGGATAGAATCATAGTGACACAGCATACGAGATGAGATGACTGACAAAATCAGAAGTAGGCTACGTGCACCACAACAACAAAAAACAATGGTGAATGTGCACCATAACACGGAGCTTTTAATTCAGTACTACAGTTCACAGTAGTTTCACGTTTTCAACAAGTATATTCTGACATGTATAATGTGTTGAGAAATAAATCACAGATTTTGCTTTACCTGACCTTTAAACTCACTGAATTTATGCATAAACCCAAGGGAGTGAATTCTAAAGAAACCTGATTGTGCATCACCTCCTGCTGCCATCAATGACCTAACTATGGACTGCTTCTGCATTCAAAATCCATCCTCACCAGAACACTCACATGGGAAGACAATGGCTAACCCTAAAAGGGGCATTAAGCAAGTCATGATTTTTATCGACCTCCTCCAGCAACCACTGAAGCGCAGCAGCAAAGACTAAAGCACAGCATATGGTAAATTAGACCCATTCACAAAAAAGAACTTGGGAGGTATAGCAAATTAGAGTATTGATTCAATGGAAAAGACAAGAGTCTTAGTCCCACTGTGTAATCTGCTAGTGGCTGATGTGCTTTTTTGAGTTTTAAGAAACAAATCTCTTTTCCAAGTAAGTGCTGAAATTAATAACCAGTCAGTCAGAAAGAGAGTGAAATTAGGGGAAAAAAAAGCCAATGGCAAAATGGTTGTTGTTTCGTTAAATAGCACAGGTGTTATCGTTTGAAAGACAATTTGCGACTTTGCCAAATAATTCATATTTGCCTACCTTGTGTTTTTATGAAAAAGAAAATTGGAGGCGGATTCACGCTCACAGTGACATTTTAGATCCAAACAAGTAAATTATAGGATAAATGTCTTTCATGTGAAGGTGCAGAGTGATAAATGATCTTCATTAGCAACAGACTGGGATGCTAGGAGCCAGTGTAGGCTACTTTCTGCAAATTGGAGATTTAGTGTTACAGGTATTTTTAGAGAGCCAAAGCTGCCCGGGATGTCAGAGAATAATCCTAAAGGTTGCGTTAAACTTTAGTGCAACTTTGTCCACGACGTTCCACTTCCGAGATTGCTGTTGCTCTGCTGGAAATTTCTAAATTGCAAACGCCGTACAGCTCAGTTGACCGGCCACTACATTGCTTTTGACACCGATCATTAACACAGAACTCCTGGTCAGTTTTGTCCGGTGACAATTCCAATTAAGTTTTTTCAAACAAGACAACAGTATCCTTCACAATGTTGATAAACAGAAAAAGCCTGCGTTACTTTTGTCACTCCCCAATGTAAGTTGAGTGCAAATTTGTCTTGCATGCGTCACTTTGAGACAAGTAGCATATAAGATGCTTACGAGAGACTGTAATGTCAATGTCAAAATACAGTGTATATGTCAGTTGAATGGCGTTTTGAGCTAACGTTAGCGATCAATCAGATTTCTAAAACGTTTTTAAAATGATTCCCATCTTTTGTTATTGTTTGTAATGAGAAGTTTATTATTTCATGGATTCCACAAATTTCAGTATGACCGTTTAAATCTGAGCATGTGCAACTCACATCTGCTCTCGACCAGAGGTCTGACTCGACTCTCATTGGGTATGACACGTTATGCCATAAACCGTTTAAATCTGAGCATGCGCGACTCAATTGACTCACATTGGGAGTGACAACTTTGTGCAATTATATCTAGGCTGCAAAGCTATTTGGTAATAGCTTTGTTTTTACTGAGATTCAGCCAACTTTACTTTGCCACTGAGGGGCACCTGGGTAGCTCACCTGGTATAGCGCACGCCCATATGCAGAAGCTCAGTCCTTGCCGTGGGTTCGGTTCCAACCTTCAGCCCTTCCTACATGTCATTTCCTCTCTATCTCCCTTGCATATCTAAGCTGTCCTATCAAATAAAGGCCTTTAATGCCCAAAAAATCATTAAAATAAAACAAAAAACAAAGCCCATTGAGGTTCTCCAAGAAACATTGTCTAAAGGTTTTAGGTTATAACAAAAAACGTCAACTCAACCTTTTGCATGATTCGTTAAATGCCTTGTTGGCTGATTAGACCTCTGCTCAAGTTGAAGTTAGGTGGAGTAATGATCTTAAAAAGGCCTTTTTTACAGATGACATTTTGAAGAGCGAGTATTTCACATTTCTTTTAATTGATACATTTAAAAAATTGGAACACAATTGAAACGAAACAAAGCTGCTGTCACAGCTTACGGCAACACTTTAATAGAACAGAACCATTGTTTTTTTTTATATTATTTTGGGGCTTTAATGGCATTTAATTGACAGGGTAGCTTGAAGAAAGGAAAGGGGAGAGAGAAGGAGGACAACATGCTGAAAAGCGCCATGGGCCGGAATGAACCTGGGCCACTGCCAAGGCGCACACTTTACTGGCTGAGGTGGACGTCGCCCAAGAGCCATTTTTATTGGTATTAGTAAATATTAGTAGCTTTTTCTGCTATGACAAGTCCAAATGGCTGCTGTGAAAAAGTGAGTTGTTCCACTTTAAAAGGTGCTACACACAACTACAACAGCACAGTAAGGGACATGGCAAAGTACATGTCGCACAGCACCACAGTCTAATCAGTTACAAAAGTTAATTGAATTTGTTAGGTTTGCACCAAATAGTTAACTGAGTTCTGTCTATCTACAGAACGGGGAATTTTGCTACCATCAAAATATTCTTCTACCTGTAACCTGACAGTGAGGGGAAGAAAGAATGTAGATAGGATGAAAAAGCAAACAAAATGAGAAAAATATAACGACTATGGAAAGGGAAAAAATGATGGGAGAAAAAAATTGCAGAAGAAGGCAAAAAGGCAAGAAAAAGCTCAATGATATTCACTATGTACACTTGCTTCTAGAGGGAGAGATGAGAAAAGGTTGCCTTCTGCTGAATCATTTCATCATTCATGTGTCAGTGAGTGCATTCATGACGTTAGTGTTCACCGGAGTTTAAAAAAGCAGCTGGTGACATTCTTGTCCAGTTTTCAGCCTTTCAACTTTATGATTGCCAGTCATATATAATGTGGAAAAAAGTGTTCAGACTGTCATCACCAGCATTCACAGGCTGAAGAACCAACTTTAATCAATTCGTACGTTCAAACTTCGAATCAATTCAGTCACTCACTAACTGCTCACTAACTCACAGGTGTGGCATATCAAGATGCTGATTAGACAGCATGATTATTGCATTAAAAGAAATGTGCAGTTTTACTGTATGGGGGGGGGGCAGTATCTGATGTTAGGGTTAGGGGTAGGGTTCTAATGAAAGGAGAAGTGCTCACTAACACAGATTTAGACAGATTTGTGAACAATTTTTGAGAAATAAGCCTTTTGTGTATATAGAAAAAGTCTTAGGTCTTTGAATTCAGCTTATGAAAAATGGGGGCAAAATCAAGTGTTGCATTAATAATTCTGTTCAGTGTATGTATACAAAGAGTCATCAACTTTATTGCCAGACTCAAGGTCCGTTCAGAAGAGACAAACATGACATACACCATACATTAAAAAAAAGAGACGCTAAACATACACAGAGAAATAAAAACAAAATAAACAGCAATACTGTATTGCTATAAAATACACACACTGACCCCTGCATTACAAAACAGGTCGCTTGCACTAGAGGACTTGGGTTTGTTGAGCAGTATCCCCAAACCGTCATTATAGGCAACCTTAAGCTTCTGCATGCTTGCCTTTTTAAACCTGGTCCATGAGGGAGCATTATACAAAGGAGTGCAATATGCTTTAAACAGACTAATTGTGACTTCCTTGCTTGTGTGGAATATTCTTACCAGCGTGTTAGCTTGGGCATGTAATTGCAACGCTGCCTTATATATTATTCATCATCAGAAACTAATGTAGGACCCATATGGTTACTTTTTTACAGACACTCGTCACTTGACCTAACAGAACAAGTCTGGAACAAAGACCTTTGTCCACTTTTGTCCTACATATCAAGACAGCACTCTTTTTGCCATTTACAACACATCATATTTTCACCCATCTTCAGAGAGATATTCAATAGCTGCTGACAACCAGCACGGCTGGGAGAGAAAATTGCCAGATCATAATGAAATAATCGGTGTTGGGCAAGTTACTTTAAAAAGTAATTAGTTACAGTTACTAGTTACTTCTTCCAAAAAGCAACTAATTTAGATACTCAGTTACAAATTTTAAAATTAACCAGTTACTTCAGAAAGCAACTAAGCGTTTCTTTCACAGTACATTTACAATACTCAAAAGCCTCAATCAAATACCATGTATTAGATATTATGTTTATAGAGTGGATCGATAAAAATAACAACATAGATGTTTTGGAACTTTTGATATTTATTGCCCTCAACAGTCCATAACTCGACAAAAATAAATAATGCTTGTTAAGCACTATAGCAAACAACAAATATATACACTCTTTGTAGTGCAAATAATGTAAGTGGCCTGATGCTAATACTTGTGCGCTGGTGTGTGTGTCGAGCTGGAGTGTGTGTGTGTGTGTGTGTGTGTGTGTGTGGGGGGGGGGGGGGGGGGTGATGGGAGTGAGGGAGAAGTGAGAGTGACAACGATTAGCTTCAGAACGAGTAGCCACTCTAGAGTCATAGTGAGAGAAACAAAGTGTCTCCCCTAAGTTTTCTGACCACTGGGAAATCTTTGGCAGGAAAAGTTCCCCCTCTCCTTGTTTTATAACGCATACCTGTCTCTCGTTGACTGAACACTTGTGTTGTTCGTGTGTGGGTCCGCATATGCGTGCTTTCAAACACCTACCTCTTATTGGCGGATTTACTCAACCTCAGCCAATCAACAGCATTTATGCGCTAGTCTCGTTTACGGCCCACTAACCAAGGAAGACAAAAAGTCTTGCCTCTCTGCTCAGAGGATCTAGTGGTCTGATGAAGAAAGCTTCAATTTAGTAACGCGCCGCATTTTCGGCACTAACGGTAATGGCTAAGATTTTTTGTTACAGAAAAAAGTAAGTATCAGTAACGCCATTATTTTATAACGTTGTTATTCCCACTGGAAATAATTAACCAGGTGTTCCTAACCATGCAGCCAGTTGCATCTTATCAATTGGTTGGAAAATTATCCATGTACAAGTTGAAGAGTGCAGGTGAGAGTAGACCCCTTGACGTACCCCATTACTTACCGCAAAGGAGGCAGAGACTGGATTACTCCATTTAGCATCTATACTTGGTTGGTATACTTCTAATCCAGGATGTTATGTTGTCAGGGCACCGCTTGGCTCAGTTTTTCAAATAGCTCATGAAATTGACTCTGTTAAAGGAATAGAAGCATCAATAAACCCAATTAGCATAGATGAATTTGTTCTTATGTACCCCTGTGTT